>NW_025953984.1:0-160233 GCF_022497035.1 Daldinia vernicosa | reverse complement strand
TATTTTTCGATAAATAATATATAATTTAATAATTAATTAAAAACTTAATTTTTAATAATTATAATATAATTATTTTAAAATTATAATTTTTTTTTTAAAATTATTAATATTTAACGTTAATTTTAATAAAATATAATTTATAATTATAAATATCGTTTTTAATAATAATAAATTAAATAATATTTTTTTTATAATATAAAATCGTAATTTTATATAAATATTTATATTTAATTAATTTTTATTAATAATAATTGTTGTTATAACTTTTTTATTATTTTAATTAATTATATTTAAATTAATAATAATAAATAAAATTTTTATTATTAAATATATTATTTATAATTTTTATTTTTACGTTTTTTATAATATATACGTAAAATTTTTATTATTTAATAATATTTTAAAAAATATTATACGTTTTTTTAAATAAATTAAAAAATAATTATAAATTATATAAAAATAATAACACTTTTTTTTTTAAAACTTTTTTTAAAATTTTTTTTAACATTTATTTATAATTAAAAATTAAAGATTTAATTAAAAAATTTAAATAATTTAAAATTAAAAAAATTAAATCGGTAATGTTAATATAAAATTTTATAAAAGTTTTAATAAATAATATAATTATAATAAATTTTAAAAAAATTATCAATTTTAATTAAATAAATAATATCATTTTTATTATTTACGTATTATTATTTTAAAAATTTATAATAATTTTAAAATAAATATATATAATTTTTAATTAAATAAATAACTTTAAAATATAATAAGGTAAAACTATATATTTATTAAAAAACAATATTAATTTTAATATAAATTAAATAAGTAATAATATATTAACTTATCTTACGTAAAAGTAGATATGCTATATCCTTATTAAAATTTTACTGTATACTTAGTGTTACTGGATTTAATGTGCGTGTGGAGGATCATCAGTGCAACCCGTTACACTAAACAAACGAACAGACTGGTTCCTCGGTTGGTCACATCGTGGAAACACCCAAAAATTTCAATGCCTAGTATAAATAGATATTCAGCTGTCGTCACATTGTAACATCGTGGGTCTTATCCCAAATAGCACCCATAGGTAAGAAATGAAAATTAGCCCGTGCTTTCAGCGTGATAGACGACAAGTCTAGGTACCCCACGATCAATACCTATTACGTGTAGGTAAGGCTAGTTCGATTAGACTGGATCTGCGGTATAAGGCGGTATGCCTTACTAGCCCTAAAAACTGCAGCGTTCGGTCGATTGCATTATTATATGCGTAAGGTACGCTCCTTGCTTCCTCTGATTCTCAATATTGCTACGAACCGAGAAGATAAACACTGGGTTTAAAGATACATCTATGTTCTATACTACGAACAAACCAAGCAATATTATTGTCTTGATCCTAAGGACACTCATGTTTCTTACGAGTCTACTTCCCCAATACTAAGAACAGCAAGCCGTATGCAAATTGTAAAATGACGGACATCGGGGAAGATTCTCTTTTTGGTAGGTGAGCGAAAATTCATGCATAACGAAATCGTTAGTACCGACGTGACCGCGTCGATGAATGGTGAAAGACTCGGTGGCGTTTCTGCACCAACGGGTGGCTGGAAATGGTGGCGCTCGATTTTCTTCTTTCTAGTTTTACAAACGACTCTCCGCGCTCTGTTTCTACGAGGTCGGAATATTGCGCTCAAACTCTGGAAAGTGCATACTAGGATATGCGGGATGAATACCGGTGGCACCGAAAGCCCTACCCTAAAAGCATACCGAGACATTGTAGACAGCCTTGAGAAGTAGGGATACATTTGTATAGCTACCCGTGCTTTAGCTTGTGACTCTTCGTGTAACATGACTACCCTAATGCTAAGTTTACACGGCGGTGGCTTGAATATCCTATGCGATGAGCCTTGAGGCCAAAGTCTTAGGTAACATCATGATTGGTGGTAGAATAGTAGGTATAAAAGACGAAACTACGAGATAGAGAAAAGTATTCCTGGGCGAAGACGACATTGTGATGAATCCACAATTCGCTATAGTGAGGCATTGAATGGATTTTAAAAGAATTGTATGCGATATATTAGGTAGGCACGCAAGTAAGCAGCATTCAGAATAGCATAGGTAGTTAAGCCAATTTGTCTATATCGGGCTATTATCAACACTCCTTAATGTTTCCATTTCCATTGGCTCAAGACTTGACTTTGATGACAATATTCCTCGATCCTCCATGATTGTCATATTATTTCAGATGTCAGTATAGACATTACAATTACGATCAATGTGCCGGTAATACCTCACTACCAAGATATGCCCCATATAAGAAGTGGCTCGGTGAGAAACGTGACTCATATCCTACATGGAGGAACCTCGTTGATTTTCTTTTCCATCGTGACCTTTTCTGCCCTTTCGGCCTTTTCCGTAAGTCTTGCCCCGGGATTTTTGTACACCCGCCTCCGTCTTTACTCTGTCTGCCTTGCCTTGCTGGCTAGGCTGCTGGCTGGAACGCCGCTCTATAGACTGTATCTATAAATTTATTAACATAGGCCCGACTATCATCAGATTTTGGGAGTCCACTAACGTTTGGAGCAACGGATCCATTAGTACCTATGATTATTCCATTCGTGAGGCGGATAGGCATGGGGGAGAACCCACCCCATATTGCCGTACATAGCGTTAGGATTCTATCCAGCACCACCATGTCCGGGCCACTGGCCGTTTTGTTGATTGGGTTGTCCCTGCATTTGACTTTGCAAAGCAGCAAAGAACTCGGGGCTGTAGTACGCGCCAGGTTGTTGCCCGGTAAACTGTGGCGGTGGGGGTGGAACGAAGCCTTGTGGAACGTTCTGGGGCCAAGGGAATTGAAACTGCGTATTTGGCTGTTGATGATTGTTCGGTGTTCCGTAGAATGGCAGCGACTGCGGGGGATATGCTGGGTTAGTAACTGGAGGTGGTGCTGGAGAATAGTTGTATTGCTGAGTTTGTGGCTGATAGTCTTGTCCTCGTGGTGGTCTAGGTGGTAATGAATGTCCACCTCGTGAATCTCCGCGATTACCCCTCCCACCACGACCATGCCCATGTCCTCGTTGGCCTCTACCTCGACCACCCCGGAATGAGCCGTTATTGTTGGCGTGATGATTTGAATACCCAGATTCTGGAGCGGTGGATTGGCCCTGCGCGAAGCTCGCTGGCCTTGCAAGTTTTCGATAAGGCCCGTCCTCGTCGTCGTCGTCATACTGTAGGCCAGTCATCGGAGGGAGGGACGAGGCCTCAGTGTGACCTCCCCGCCCTCCTGCGCCGCCCTTGCCGCCGCGGCCTCCTTTCTTTTTAGCCTTCAATTGCCTCTTATGTTCGGCCTCCTTTTCGTCGTCTGAAAACTCGATTTCGTCATCTCCAGCCTCTTCATCATGCCAATTGCTTGCATCCGTGCCCTTTTGCTCCCGAAGCGGTTGAGTGAAGACGTATACCGCGTGCGAAGGTGGATAGAATATTTTGGCCCCTATCTCTAAGCCATAAGACTTGATTTCTTCTTCGTTCGTAAATCTTGCAGTATAACGTGGCTGCCTCACGTTGCCAATTAAATCGGCCACCGCCGCGATAACAGTGCGGTCTTCCGTGCAGAGAACTGAGCCGCTGTCGAGCACTTGGTACTCTCCTGTCGTGATTGCTTTGACTACAGCCGTATTCTCAACGATGTGCTCGATTACGCCAAGTTCGGTGATAGTCATATCCGGTGATATAACGACATCGGGCTTAGGAACTACTTCTTCAGGCAATTCGTTCTTCGTGCGGACTTGTGCACCCGAACCATTCCCTTTCGCCTTCCCCTCTCCTTCATCATCTGAGCCGCCTTCCATTTCCATAAGAATGCGGGCAGTCTCCTCGGGGCCTAGTAGCTCATAATTTTTCCCATCTTCAGACTCGTCATCCGAATCATCCGAACTGCTTGATTCAGACGAGGATTCGTAGGGGGAAGAATCTTCTTCCCACTCAGGATCACCTTGTTCCTCTTGTTCTTGGGGCTGTCCATTCTGCTCTGTGCCATCGGGTTGCGCAGATGACACATTCGGATCCTGTGGTGGGGCATCTAGACCGCCAAGTAGAGCCTCTAGTGCTGAGGTTAAGGAGGGAGGGCTAGGTGCTGCATCTTTGATAGCAACATCAGAACTCTCCGGCTTCTCCGGCTCTTCTGACTTCTCGATCTGTGCCTCACTAATCTGAGGCAATGGTTGACTCTCTGAAGGGGCAGGAGCATCGATATCCATCTCAGTAGCAGGTTGAGAAGTCACAGGTTGAGATTCATTAGGAGCGCTTGTTTGGACTTGAGAGTCATCTGGTACCCTGGAGATGGATAGGCCAGGAATTTCAAAACTCCCAGACATTTTTGTAGATGAACTATAATTCTGTTAGTTGCCATTGCGATAAAAAGTTTATGTTATGAAAGTCCAAGTTGAAGATAATGGTTACACTAGAAAATACCTAACTTACTAGGTTGAGACGGCGTAAATCGCCTTAAGACTGAAACTTGTTGTCACAAATCAGATAGTTATGAAGATTTCGATGAAAACTATCCGAAGAACCTAATTAAACAAAGTAGAAAGTTCGCGAGAAAAAAAAACTACGAACCGAGACGTGTTTTGATAAAGTTCCGGTAATGCAGTCAACCGTGTTTGATTCTGCATGCTTCTGCAAGCCCCGGTTCTAGAAAATTAAAGTGGGCCCGGAATATCTTAGGAGTGGTATATTCCATTGGCCAATCGGCTTACGAATAGAAACCCTTGCACAAGTACCTAGGTAATTATCCGAAAGCAGGGGTCGGGTCCACTCCATTTGTTCACTAGCTAGCACTAGTGCGGACGCAACGTCATCTTCAATTGGAGCTCAACTTTCAACATTTGGGACAGATTTTAAAGCCTTTGCTAGCTGATATTTACGACCGTAACTTCCCCAACATCAAATTCCTCCTCGGTCGCGGTCGTGTGAGCTGCATTGCATGAGCTGCACGGCGCAGACTTAGTAAATATGCCTCCTACAGGAGCTCAATTGCAGCAGCAACAGCAGCAGCGGCAGCAATTTGTTCATCCAGCCGCACAACATGCTAAAAAGAAGTATGTGAGCCGTTCCCAAAAGAGTGAATGGGACTAACGATGTAACATAGAGCAGCGTCCCCGTTCATGATTGAACCCATAAAGGCACTTTACGTCTTCCTAATTGTAAATCTCATATCTGCTTTATTTGCGCCTATTCAAGATTGCGATGAGACCTTCAACTATTGGGAACCGACCCATTACATCTCTCATGGCTACGGGTTACAGACCTGGGAGTATTCACCAGAATATGCCATCCGAAGTTGGTCTTATGTCGGCTTACATGCTATAATTGGAAATATTAGAAGATTATTACCTCAAAATACAAAGGTAAGTATCACTTTTTATACCCTCCCTTCCTCGACGATCTTGTTCTCATTCGTATAGCTCTCCGAGTTTTACTTCGTTCGATATGTCTTGGCATTTGTTTGCTCATTATGCCAAGTGCTCCTATACCGTGTCATCAGCTTCACCCTGAATCCTAGGATTGGCCTATTCTTTCTTATCGCGACGGTTGTATCCCCCGGAAACTTCCACGCCAGTACGGCCTACCTACCCTCTAGCTTCGCCATGTACACGTCCATGCTTGGGGCTGTCGCATTCATGAATTGGAGGGGAGGACTTAAGACGTCATGGGGCATATGGTGGTTTGCCGTTGGTGGCATCCTGGGATGGCCTTTCGCTTCAGCTCTGTGTGCCCCTTTCCTGATCGAGGAGGCTATCTTTGCGGTCCTAAACTATCCCCAGAGTTTTTACGATGCAGTCCTCCGTGTCGGCAGAGGTGTAGTTGCCGCCTTATTGCTCCTTGTAAGTGATTCCGCTTCAAGTTATACACACAATTCTCACCAGGAATAGGTCGGCGACACGGCTATCAATTCTTTCTTCTACAAGAAAATCGAGGTTGTCTCTTGGAACATCGTGAAATACAACATATTCTCTTCTACGGGAGGCCCGAACCTCTACGGAACAGAACCATGGACCTTCTATTTCAGAAACCTTACCATAAACTTCAATATTTGGTTCATTCTAGCCTTACTGTCTTTGCCTCTATTCCTCATCCAAAAGGTCGTCTCCTCAAAGCAGCATAGCTTTGGGACTGGGATGCGTACGGTCGTATTCCTCTCCCCCTTTTATATGTGGCTTGGTATCTTCTCTATGCAGCCACATAAAGAGGAGCGGTTTATGTATCCTATGTATCCATTCATCGCTTTGAATGCCGCCTTGGGGTTTCACATTATCTTGTCGGCCTTCGGCAATCCCGACCCTAAAACCCTCGTCGGAAAGATCCCAGCACGCTTGAAGCTTTTCACCGTTTTGGGCGTACTATTATTATCGCTGGGCCTAGGCCTTACTCGCATTATCGGCGTATATACCGCCTACTCCGCGCCTTTGAAGCTCTACGAACCGCTTGGAGCTGGGAAAATTGGTCAAGAAGGTCTAGGTGGACGCGGGGATTATGTGTGTTACGGTAAGGAATGGTACCGGTTCCCGAGTTCTTACTTTTTACCTCGGGATATGCATGCGAAATTTATTCGGTCAGAGTTCCGTGGGTTACTACCTGGAGAGTTCTCTGAAGCACGAACTGGATTTGGCTTCTGGAGCGGTACCTGGCTGCCTGTAAGCGGCATGAATGATCGCAACGAAGAGGATATGGGTAAGTACGTGGATATCAAAGCATGCAATTTCTTAGTCGACACGCAATATCCGGGGCATGATCAACCCCTACCGCCAAACGAGCCGAATTACATCGCAGACAAGGAGAACTGGGAAATTGTTAAATGCGAAGCGTTCCTAGATGCGGCAAATACGCATCTCCTTGCGAGAGTCTTATGGGTCCCGGACTTGAGTTTCATTCCGGAGAAATATAGAAGAAAATGGGGACAGCACTGTCTGTTGCAGAAGAGAAAGCAATCAGGAGACTCTACTCCCAAGTCCGAGTCTTGAGCGGATAGCGAAACATAGAAGACCACCGTTAAATTGAATGAGTTGAATAGTGTCCCATGTAGCTAGACATCTTGGCGTGATGCTTTTTAGACCAGTTGGATAGTCTATTTCAAGCTATAGATCACGGCAAGGGGTAACCATTTCTGGCACTTCTAATTCGCATGCAACTCAGGTGGACTCTATTGGCAACGTAATGGCCGTACTAGTCTGCTGAGATGGCCGAATTTCCAACCATTAAAATTGGATATTGATCATGGATCGTCGGTATATCCACGGTGACATATACGGCCTGGACTCCGGTCCGCTCGGGTCGAATTGCGTGTGGGCTCGTTAAGCTGCAAGGCGTGGCGTGGCGTGGCAGGCAGCAGTCTAGTGTCAATTAATTACTCGTTAAATATAATATAATACCGGACCTGCTTACGATGTAACCCGTCCATAGTGAAGAATCTCGAAGAGGTTTTGGGTTGAAGTTGTTAAAAACTGGCATTCCAATTTGTTAATATATAGAGGTAATTATAATAGTAATTCAATCACATTGCCAACGTTGTCAATTTAAGCTCAAAAAACCCTTATCCAGATATTCAGGGTAAAGTGATGATCAGTGATGATCGGTGTTGATCATTAACAACCTTAGTGTCGCGACCCATGTCAGCCACGCTTGAATCCTGGGTTCTTGGCTCTTGCACCGACGATCAGCTGCCCTACGAGCTGCCCTACGCACGCATGGCCATATCAGGATTGTTACCAGAAATACCAAATGCTAAATCGCAGCAGGATTGTCTAGACAAATGATCCCGAAAATGTTGAATTAGGCAGGTGAACCTTTTTTGATAAGAATAATCTGATCTTATGAGACGAATTAGGCTCATGTAACGTTGTTCCTTACGGCTAAGACTTGGCACTTGACATATAGTGTAAGTGTGAAGGGGGATCCGTCTGGGGTTGATAGGAATGGCTTAGCGAGATCTATAATACAATGGTGCTAACAGGGCTTCAGGCACCGGTGCATCAAGATCTTGTTTATAGCTCCCCCTTAGAAAACACACCATTGCCACCCAAGCAATACAAAAGATCCCGGCTTATGCAGGACTTTCCACGTTCTCATTGGACGAACGCTCCAGGTGGCTTCGTCGACGCATTCTATTCTCATATCCTTCCCGTTGCGGCATCGCCCGACTCTGCACCCCGTGATGGGACTTGCTCAACTATGTTCCTCTAAATGCTTAAGGTTTAAGGCGTGTTTCTCGTTTATTGGCGTAGACGGTCCCCTTGCGGTGTTTCAACTCTCCTAGAAAGCTACCCTCGCTGGAAATTGTTCCCATTGTTCCATCAGGATGTTAGGAGAGCTACCCCCGGAACTACCGAGACAGCTAAACAAAGGAGCTGGCTCTATTACGGGCTCCGTCCTAGTTTAGCTACATTGTTCTTTGCGCAACAACGTATTCGGTTTTCCACAGTTCCATCGCTTCGTGACGAATGCTAAGAAGGACCGAAGGACCGAATAATACCGAAAGTGTTCATCTTCTTGGATTCTATAAATACTAGCCATCATGGCCGCTGAAAAAGTGAGGATAAACTCGTCCATCAGATACGTAGCCTCATTCCGCCCAGTTAGCTTCGACCAGCAATAGCCATGAAGAGCTTCCTCCTCCTATTCGGCGCCGGCCTAGTTGCCGGCCTCCCGTCCAAAAATGCTGCCCGAGCTGCAGCTGAACTACCAACCCTTGGTCTGACCAACTTGACCAAGATCGATATGGCCAACGGCGGCGGCTTACAAGGTCGCCGTCTAGCCGGTCCGTTCATGGGGGTCGATTTTCCTGACCCGAGTCTCATCTGGGGTGACGGCTCGTGGAAAGCTTACGGGACTTCATCGAACGGCAAGAAGATTCCTGTCGCCACATCGTCTGATACTTGGTCCTGGACGCTTACCGGCAATGACGCTTTGCCGAACCCTGGGTCCTGGGTCGACCCTAACGACCAGGGAATTTGGGCTCCCGATGTAAACAAGAACGTAAGTCTTCCTAGCAGACGGAGTAGCATATAGAGATACCCGGGGGCTTGAACTAATAACTATTCTAGGACGCCGGTGTGTATGTGATGTACTACACTGCCCGCCAGAATGGTGGTAACCATTGTATCGGTGCTGCAACGTCAAACTCAGCGTTAGGACCTTTCACACCGCAAAGCCAGCCGCTGATCTGTGACGGCGCCAATGGAGGTGTAATTGATGCGTCGGGTTACGACGACGGTGTGAACCGATGGATCTTATGGAAGGTTGACGGAAACAGCCTCGGTGGCGCGACTACATGCCAAGGCGGAACGCCGTCGGGAGCTTACCGGTCAACACCGATTAAGATCCAGCGTGTGGCACGGGATGCTCTGACGCTGCTCGACAGCCCCAAGACAATCCTGGATAACGAGGGTGCCTCCAACAACGGCGTAGTCGAGGCCCCTTCCCTGTACAAGATTGCCGACGGCAACTACGTCTTGTTCTACAGCGCCCACTGCTACTCCAGCGACGACTACGACGTCGAATACGCCTTCTCCAGCACCATCGACGGCAGCTACACTAACCGCGGTATCCTCATCCGCACCGTTGATAACCGCGGTGTCTTTGGCCCCGGAGGTCTCGATATCGACCCCAACGGCAAGAGCGTCGTGTTTCACGGCCGCTTGAATGCGAACCAAGGGAACGCTGCGCGTGAGCTGTACAGCGCCGAGCTGACGATTAACGGACGATCGATCGGTCTGTAAAGAGTCTCGGCGCGTGCTGCCTGCGCCATCATATTTGCTTTTTTGTTAGCGAGGATGTGCTTATGACGATGTGACGACTACGTAAGTGGCGGGTTCGCTTATTGCCTGAGAAGTGAGCCGTCGTGTGAATATTGATCTCGGTATTTTTGTATATACCTACTCTTTCTACCTTGCATATATGTAGCGATTTTGGTTTATATCAGATTGGTAAATAGTAACATTTATTGTATATAGTATAGAAATTGAATGTCTGAAGTTTAACTGTTACATTACATATGCGTATATATCAGCCCTTATTATGATGTCCTTCAAAGCAGCCAATTAACTACCTACCTAAAGTAATACTGACGAACATGAATAAAGAAGATTTATAGCGAGACCGCACTGCGACCTAGGGTATACCTCCTTAGAAAATCACTACCACACCCCCCTTATCTCACTCATCTATAGGGAATGTAACTTGGAGTCCTTAGTCCAGCGGCGAAATTGCTTCCCCCAGGGGATGAAGACAACCAAGCCAAGGATCGAGAAGCCGCATGTAAGGGCCATTAGTAGCAGTACAGGAGGAATGAACCCGGACCGTGTTGCCCAATCATTGAAATAGAAAATCATACCGAACTACGAAATAGTTAGCATCGGACCGGGGTGGAGAGGGGGGAAGATCTAGATATGACGACTTACCCCGAAGGTATTCTTCACGATGGTGGCAGCGATCATAATCTCACCGGGAAGTGCTTTGTACTGTATGTGATGTGACACGTTAGCGATGATAGGTATCCTAGCTCAGCTTGCAAAAAGCAAGGGATATGCACTGCTTACCGAATCGACCGCATATGCGATCGAAATGGCCGGGATCCCCACGACCTGCAGCCCAACAAGCGAGTACCCAACCATAACGATAACCTCCCACGCCCAAGATCGCTGGTACCCCACAGCCGTAACCACCATGCCGACGAGATTGGCGCAGATATACGGCACCAGTGCCGGCAGCCTCATCTCCGCCTCCAACACACCCCCGTTGGCCCTTGCGCGCCTCAGCGCAATCCAATCAGACAACGGACCCGCCGTGACCAAGGCAATAACAGCACCCACCACAAACGCAAAGTTAACATAGCCGATCTGATCGGGCGTGAAGAAATACGGGGGTGCGCCGAACACCTGCGTCTGCGTCAGGTTTAGCGCCAATAGCGAGTTTGCCGCGAAGCTCATAGACAACGACGCCCAGAGCACGATCGGGTAGCAGAAGAGAATCTTGATAGGCGAGATGACGTCCCGTGCTAGAACGGCGCCGAGGCTCTGCCCGTGCTCTTTGTACCCGTGGCCGTAGCGGAGGCGCCTCCGGAGAGGTAGGAGGGAGAACTGCGCGCGTGACGGGCGGCCGGTGGCGCTGTGGTCGGCGGCTGTGAGGGCGAAGGGCTGCACCTGCGCTTCGGAGCTGGAACTGGAGACTATACCGTCGTTGGGCTTGCCTGCAGCAGCATTGGAGATCCCAACCTCCGCGGCAGTAATCGGCGCACGGGGTATAGGGCGGTCGTACTTGGTTTCCGGGTGGGCGAGCAGGAGGAAGATGAGACTTGCCTTATGCTTGTGTCAGATCAAAAACGAGTACCTTAGGTAGCTTTGGGCTCTTCTAAATAGTAAAGGTGAGAAGAGGAACTTACACCTTGTAAGATGGTACAGACCCAGAACTAGTCATATCAGGGGTCAGTCGAAGCTCGAAGTCGTTTTTATAGAAATAGGGGCTGTAGCACTTACAAACCACCTCCATGAGATCTGCGAAGCGATTGCCCCTGAAATAATAGGCCCGATGAAAAGGCCTAGGAAATATGCCCAACTAAATATAAATATAAATCGTAAGCATATTATCGTATACTCATCATCATCATACAAGCATCAAATTTCACTTACAAGTACAGCGCCATACTACTGCCCCTCTGATGCTGAAACAGCATATCCGCCACAACCATCGGCATAATACTCTCATTCGCCGCAGCACCCAATCCCGAAATCACACGTGCGCCCAGGAAACTAGAGTAGCTGGTAACGAGCCCTTGCCAGACGTTGGCAAGAATGCAGATAATGCCGCAAACCAAAACGACCGGACGTCGCCCAAAAACATTAGCGGCGGGCACAATAAGAAAGTTAGCATATCCAAGCGTGATGGCGGCCGCGCCGAACAACATGTTGACTTGGGGAAGAGTCTTATCGAACTCGGCCTCGAAGATGAGCGTCATAGGCGCGATAGCCATCGGCGTCATGATGCTCACGAAAACGAAGACGAACTGGTTGAAGATGATGATGGACTTCCACGTTGGGCTCCAGTTCTATATGTAAGACCGTGTTTGTTAGTAGGGGCTTTGCTTGCTTAAAGCTACGGCATGAATTTGAGGATCGGAAACCTACGAGGGGATCATCTGAGCTCGGCGTCGGCTGAGGAATAAGCACGACCTCGCTGGCACTTGCTTCACCGGCATCCTGGCCCGTAAAGACGACGTCGGTGCCGGGGATAATATCCGGTTTCTCGCTCTGGAGTACGGTTTCCATATTACCCTCGTGCTGATCGTAGCGCATACGAATACTAGACATGAAGACAAAAAGCGACTTTTCTTGAGAAACGTCAGACCGGTAGACGCCTTCACCTGAGAGCAATACGGATGGGACAAGCTATATCTTATCCATTTCCGTCGTCCTCGTTATATCTGCCCTCTCTTACTACTAAAGGATCAGCTCCCACCCATATCTTAAAGTTACGTTCTTAGATATCCACCAAGATCCACGACAAGTCTACTTCATACGGCTGAATCTACCCAAAGGCTGTCCTTCTGGACCCCAACGACATGGGTTAGATCCCAAATTTTGGTTCCCACCGGACATTCCTATACCGGAGAGAAGTGTCTCGATGGCTATAGAAGTTTGTATGTGCCATATGACTCAACGGCAAGCCCATCCATCTAGCACGATCTGGAATTTACTAACGTGAGGATTTCGGTTGGGTGTAGTAATTATTTTGTGTCGAGTAGGAACGGCGGTATAGTGGTGTTGGCGTTGAGGCTCCCGCGCCGGACGTCCGGAATGTGGATTGCTTACGGGGGCGTCGAGCCAATAACCAACCCCGTGTCCCGACGCGGTGGTGAATGGGTGGCTCCAGGCCTATCAAAGTTCCCTCCAACTATAATTTGCATCCTTATAACCTCTTCTGGCCCGTGTCGCGACATGATACCTCGGGTCGATAGGTGTTCAACATTTTGGACATTTCTCATAATACATCTTATTATAAATGGTATTGTGGCGTGAAGATAGCGCCACTCAGCTCAACGCCCAGCATTCTACGGAGGCCAAGGCTTGGCCATGTCTATTATCATATCTCAGGCCAGCTCCAAAGTTTTAGATGCACATTTGACACACACCTGGCGCTAACTACAGCTGGCTTGAGGTTATATCAAAAGGTCCCTACATACTCGTAGGACCATAACCGGGATCTATTCACATCTAGGTATACTCTATTCGTCTCCTTACTGCTGTTTCTAGCCGAAAGCTTCAATTACTTATGCTTATCATCCTTCTATGCTCTCCCCTACCTTCTATTAGTAGTGAAGCTTGCGATTCACTACGTTGATAAGCGGCTTCCCAGTAGCTAGCTTTTCAAGGTTAAGTTCTAGGATGTCCAGCAATCTATCCCAGAGGTGTTCGGTCTTCCAGCTTACGTGCGGAGTGATGAGGATATTAGGGGCCCGCCACAGTGGATGCTCACTGGGTAGGGGCTCTGGATCTGTCACATCTAGCGCAGCCCCCCGAATCTGACCTGTCTCTAGCGCCTTAATGAGCGCATCTTGGTTGATGTGGCCGCCCCTCGCGATATTTGCCACGAAGGTCTTGCTCTTACTAAGGATCTCGAACTGCTCGTCAGATATAATATGTCGCGTCTCTGGTGTTAGCGGTAAGCTAATAACTAGTAGGTCGAGGCCTTGGGCAAGGAATTCGTTGACGTCTTCCTTCCTCGTGCCGTGGAACCACTTGGCTGGTAAAATCCCATCAGGGTCGCCGGTACCCGGCACGCAGTAGCTGTCATCTTTGCGCGACTCGGGGGTAGACCGTTCACTGCGCGTATAAGCATAGACCTCCATGCCCAAGACAGTAGCTAAGCGTGCACATTGCCTGCCGATTGCGCCATATCCTAAGATACCCCTTACAAAGGTTAGTGTTATTATTTGGCATTAGCAGTGTTAACCCAATGAACTCACATTCGCTGTCCAGTTGAATCCTGAATACGGGATGCAAAGGGTGATTCCCAGTTTCCCGCCTTCATGTTCGAAGCGTAGTGTAGGAAGTTATGTTGATGCGAAAGCCAGGCGCCAATGACCCATTCCGCGATCTGCGGCCTTTGCGATGCGTCAGCTCATAGTCAGCTCATAGTTGCTACTATATAACTAGAAGAGCCGACCTACGCGTGAATACCGTTCGAGGTAGAGAACTTGACTTTCTCGTCCTGATATGTAGGATGGCTCGGCCACCTATCCACACCGGCCGAGGTAACCTGGACGAAGCGGACGTTTGGTATCAGCTCGGCCGGAGGCGGCCTAAACGTGGAGAGTATAGTTACGCCGTCCCACAGCTCCGCGGCGATATCTGTAGCTTCTACGACGGAATGGTCGGGGTTTATCGCATTGGCCCACCGCACTTGAAGGCCTTTGAAGCGACTGGTAATGTGTTCTATCCATTCCTTTCTCTCTGCAAAAGGGAAGAAGACCAAAAGGACGTCGTTGCTTAGGGCCCCATCGCCTACGCCCGCTTCTTCGACCGTAGACATAGCTGCTGATATCGCAAGGTCCGAACTTTTCGAAGCTAGGATATGATGACTTTTCAACTTGGAAGTGAGGTGGTCTATTGCTTAATTGATCATAATTTTAATCGTACTTAAGGTATAATGATTAGGGTAAGTAATAAGCTTATACTCAATTCAAATAGTTTAACCCTTTTTTATTAGGTGACAACCGAACGTCTATCGTGACAAAGATAATTCGGATGATGTAGAGTTTGTAAGAGTCTTAGAATTGATGGTGACTTTGGGTTTCAAAGTTTATTGTTCAATTAGATCCATTAACAATGTAACCGAGGGGAGTCTTCGCCAACTATTTAGGCAATCTCGAACGTCTCGCAGCATGTGCCTGCCTTTAAAGACGTTGTTTGCGTTATACCTACCGTAAGATACAAAGTTAACTTGCCCCACTAGTAGCAAACGAAGCAGATAAACTAGAGCGTCATTGCTGATTAGCATTGCGCAATTTCGGTAAGCCCGGTAAGTGCGATCCAACATAGGAAGTTTAACTTATAGGTGAACCGCGACCTTACTAAAAAGTCTTAGGACGTAAATGGAACTGATATAGGCGAGTTTCCAGGATTTAACATTGTTAATTACTTATCATAAAGATGAAATAGTTTCAATATGCTAAATGTTGTACATGGGAGCATAAAATTCATTAAGTTACCTGACCCAATCCGCCTGGCCGATATAAGTAACGCCGATGCTTGTTGATACAGTTCAAATCCAGATATGGAATACATCTACTCTCCTCTCATTTGAGTAATACCATCCGCGGCAGTTTCGACGACTTGGAAACCGGCGGCATTACCAGCGCCTCTAGCGGCGCGGTCAAAGGCCTCATCACTTCTAAAGAAGGGGTCAGCAAGAATGTAATTTTAACCTCATATACGAGGCGCCAAGGGTGGGTAGACATACCTATCACAGAGGGTGTCGATATCCTCGTCACTTAAAATCCTGTCACCACCTGAATGCTGGTACACTTCACCATCCTTCAACAACAAGGCTAGAAGCGTCTCCTTATCCAGAGTCTCGGCATTATCAAGCTTTTGGCCCATTGTCTTAAATCCTCCCTTTTTGATTACGAGCTTCTCTAGCCTGCGCTTTGCGTCTGCGCTAAGGAGGAGCTCTTCCTCAACAGTTCCCTTTGTGGCAAGTCGGTAAACGACGACTGGGCGTGTTTGGCCAATTCGGTGGCAGCGATCCTGTGCCTGTAAATCTTGCTGCGGGTTCCAATCACTAATTTACGTTAACTGGCTGGCCCCTCGTATAGGCCAAAAAAAGGCGAGCTTACCTATCGAATAGTATCACGGTATCTGCGCTCGCAAGGTTGATACCCTGACCACCCGCTCTGGTCGACAATAAGAATATCCTAAAGTCGGGGTTCTCGTTGAACTCTTTAATCTGCTGTCTTCTATCTTCTTGGGAGACACCTCCATCGATGCGACAGACATTCCACCCACGCAATTCAGCGCAATAATCATGAAGTATGTCCAACTGCGTCTTGAACTGCGAAAAGATGAGGACCTTGTGTCCACGTTTAAACAATTCTGGAAGTAATCTATCCAGGAGAAGCATCTTTCCAGAAGCTGTCACGATGCTCTCGTCGACTGGGATATTATCGCCATATGTCCATGGGCTGTAGAAGTTGTGAGGGCTATTGCACACAAGTCTTAGCTGCATCAAGGGATTGCCAAGTTTTTTATCGGCGATTTGAAGCTCTATGGTATGTTAGACTAGTCGTATAGCCTGGGATTCTAAACTTACTAGCAAGGTCGAGCGTGGCTGCACGCTCAATTTCTTCTTCATCCCGCATGTCTTCATCAGACTCATCATCTTTGGCGGCAAGTTCAGCTGCCAGTTTTGCTTCGAATGCATCATCATCCAATTTGTCCTCATCAGAGTCATCTGCTGTCTTATACGAAGGACGACCTCTGCGTGGTCGTCCTCGAACGCTGCTAGCTGGAGTGGATTGTCGGCTCGATTTACTGCTCTTTGGGGATGAGGCTTCGCTAGTAGGCGCGACTTTCCGCTTGCTGGTCCCTTCAGCTTGAGGAGCAGGTGAGCTATTCTTGGACATTGCCTTCAATGTCGCCCCTCCTTTCTTACCCATCATCATGGCAAACGCATTGCTTGCGGATGGAGATGGCGCCTGACTTACTCGGGCACTGCTCGTACGGGACGATTGACGACTCGACCTTCCAGTACTGGCCGATGTGTTACGGGTCTCCGTCAACTGTTCGACCACTTTATTCTCCAAATAAGCTCTTGTGTCGGTCTTCCTATCGCCGATCACATTATATAGATCCGTCTGCTCTTTGGTCATTGGTGCAAACAGTACGTATTCTCGCTTCTTTGGTAAGTAGTTGGCTACATCTGCCTTAATTCGGCGAAGGAGTAGAGGCTGTAGAACTTTGTGTATTTTGGAAACGAGGTCTTGGTTTTTCTTATCTTCAATGAACTGCGTAGTACCCTCTTCGTCTTGCAGATCACTAAAATCAAACCATACTTCGAATGCTTCCCAATCGAGGAACGTTTCTGGCATCAAGAAGTGAAGGAGTGACCACAATTCTTTGAGATTATTCTGCAAAGGTGTACCAGTGATGAGAAGCCGAGTAGCTGACTTGAACTGCTGTAGCTCTCTAAAAAGCTTAGCGTCGGAATTTTTCATGCGATGTCCTTCATCCTACAATATGTCAATGACCAGAAACTTAATCAAAAACAGATATACTCACAACGACGATGAAGGCCCAGTCAATCTTGGAGAGGCTTGCGCGGTCTCTAAGGACCATTTCGTAACTGGTACAAACCACAGGGAATCGCTGGGTTGGACGACCCTTCTGATAATTTTTCATAATCTTATCACGAAAGATCTGCTGCCGTTCTTGGGGAGTACCATGATATAATACGAACGGTATCGTAGGAGTCCACTTGCGAAACTCGTCCTGCCAGTTTGATAATGTACTCAATGGAGCGATGATCAGATGTGGTCCGAAATAGTTCTCCTGTTCTCTGAGTAAGGCAACAAGAGAAATGACTTGGATCGTTTTTCCTAAACCCATCTCATCTGCCAATATGCCACTGAGGCCTTGTAAACATATCTCGTACATCCACGTGAGACCTTCAAGCTGGTAATCGCGCATAGTTCCACCACTCATGATTTTCGGTTGCTGTTTTAACTGTAAGCCAGCATCGGCCAATGCCTGGTTGTCGAAGTCGCGGCCGACACGACCGAGAGCTTTCGTCTTCTGCGTTAAAATGTCGCTAAAAACTTTACTTTTGCGGAGGAGTTCGTCGAGTTCCTTAGCCTTGCGAGCCCTCTCCTGGGGAGATAGCTGAACTTTGCGCTTCCTCCGAGCAGCGAGTCGCTTTGCCTCTGCTCTAGTATTCTCGGCTCTGGCCTTCTTCTCCTCGGTGAGCATTTGCTGCTCAGTGAAAGTTGAAGTGAGGCCCATTTTAAGACTGTCTAGGTCATCGGCCAGGGGTGGCGACGAAGGAACACTAGTGGGTAGGCGAGAGGAAGAGCGGATAGAATCGACGTCTGAAGACGAAGTAGACGCCATTCCAAAGGAAATAATAAGGGAGGAAATAAGAAGATTCTAGGTAGGTAATTAGGTACCGTAGGTAGAGGATTATAAGTGACGATTACAAGCTAATAGATTAATTACGAAGGAGTGAATTGGAGTAGGTAGATCGGAGACTAAAGCATCACAAAAAAGCAAAACTAAACAGGTACCAGAGGAGGAATGATGATTTCACAAAATTACAATTACCAATTTACTTTTAACCCCGGTGTTAGTAGATCACTAGGTTAGCGCGTCGAAGAGCGCTGAGAGACGACGCGAGCGGGTTGCGCTATCACGCGTTAAGTGGTTGTGTGGACCTGCCCGGAAACGTCCCTGCAAGATGTACGTAACAGACAGGGATATGAATCTGCGACTGCTGTTAGGGCGTGTGAGCCTTTTGGCTACTGTGAGGGAATCTCTAGCAGGTGTCATGCACCGCCACGAAGTCAATTGCGATCCGTTACATAGGTACATAGAGGTACCTACCTAAACCTCTAGTGCACAGCCATAATCGGTACCCCGGCCAATCTATCCCCGCTAATGCTAGGTACGACATCCTTGACTAATCTCAATTGCCATTCCATTTGTCGCAATCCTACCGCTTTCAACAACAACCGCCATCCACGATCATCTCCCGATTTGATCCCTCACGCAGTCGCGCCGGCCTACCGTCCCGATAATTACAATATCATACTATATACGTTCCATCTACCGGTAATAACTATCAAGATGGCTACTACCGGCCAGAACTTCTATGAATTATACCGGCGGAGCAGGTATAGCGTCATCTTCAACCCACACCGTTTAGGTCTCCGTTGACAATCTGTATTGCAGCGTCGGGACCGCGTTAACGGATACCCTCGATGATCTCATCACGGAGCACCGAATAGATCCTCAACTTGCCATGAAGATTCTCGCCAACTTCGACCGCGCTATTACCGAGGTCCTACAGGACAAGGTCAAGGCTCGCTTGAGCTTCAAGGTAAATACTGATATTCCGGTGCTATCGCACATGATGGAGCTGGGCGTTAATCATCCGGCTTTGCGCGGCCGTATAGGGGAGTTTGGATACCTACCGATTTTGCGACGAAGTCTGGACTTTCCAGCTCAAGAATGTCACATTCAAGATGGAGAATGGTGGACAAGTGGTCTCAGCGGACAAAGTCAAAATAGTATCCTGCACCGCGAAGCCTACTGGTAGCAATAACGCGTAGACGGCAACCCACGTGTCTCTGAATAGTTCTTGGTTTCGGCGACGGAAGGTGGTCCAAGATGGTACCCGAAGCATCCCTCTATGCACTGTTTTGGAGCTCGCGATCTCTTTTTCGTGCGTCACGGTAGAACGAGCCAAGGATTGCCGCCGTTTCCCGCCCTCTGCGATAAAAGCCGAAGCTAGCAATCTTCGAACGAATATTCATTGACGGTTAGTCTCGAAAAAATGATAAGTTTAGTAGGGGACTATAATGCGGCAGTAGGGCGTGGAGTTTTTGTAGAATTATGCCTTTTTAAGACGGCCACGGGTTTATTAGCATATGACGGCGTAACGCGTATACGGCGGGTTTCACGGCGTTTTATGGGAAAAGGCATACTAAATTGTGCAACTTGCATTACAATTCGGACTAGGTATTAGCATGCGTTTAATAGAGAATATTAAGCCCATCTACTAAACTTGCCTTAATATCTGTTGTTGGTTAACTAGGAGGTAGTTAGTGGTTTTGGGTAAACTAAGGTTATAACCTTGATAGTATCGTAGCATAGTTATAACTCTTGTCCAAGCGTCTTAAGCCATATTTCCCAAGAGATACCTATCCAATCCTTGCCATACAAATGAAATTTCATATATCTGCCGTAGTGTTTTATGTCAAACTGCCAACAAGGAATTAAAGGCTTTAAGGTGGACTTCAAATCTATTTCTATCCATTTATCTGGACATATATTCGATATATATAGGTGGTAGTCATAGGCATCAGTCTTCTCCGAGCTCGTTAAAGAGCAAATGTATACCTACCTACTCTCTATATCTCCCGATAAATCTGTCGCTTATCCTAAGCGTACGCCGATTCAATTTAAATCTCCCAAGAGGGCAACGTCCTCATCCTCATCGTCCTTCTCTACAGGTAGGATGCCCTCGACCTGCGGGGCTACGCCGGTCCCGCGGCCCAACTCGGCTGCCGATTCGGCGTCGTGATCGTCGTTAATGTTTTCTTCATCATGATATCCACCCTCATCTAAGGTAGCTGCCGTCTCGCTGCCTTCTTCCTGCTTGCCTCTACCGATGATGACGTTCCCGGCGACAAGTAATGCGGCGCCGGCCCACCAGAGTGGTGGCAACGACTCGGAGAAGATAACTAGCCCGAGCAAAGCCGTGATGACGAAGTTGGCAGACGTGTTCATGATGGAAACTTGTGTTGTTGAGTTTCCTTTTGCGAGGGCTTGTGTGAAAAGGGTCCACATCTAGGAGTTTTATGTTAGATAGGTAGTTATAATGACTTCTAATACGGGTTAATTAGTGAGATGTGAACTCAACATACCACTCCATTGAAGGCTAAATTAAGACCGAAGAAACTCTGTAGAAAGATGGTGTTAGCAACCAGTATACTTATCTCGAGTATAAGTCAAAAGAGACTTACAGCTCGCACAATAACCTCGACAACTCGTTCCAGGTCTGTCAACCCAAAGAGTCCCGAGATTCCCCGGGCTATATGAGTAGAAAGTTCATTTGTAGTCCTATTCGTCAAGTGATCTTACATTAGCATCAAGCTGAACTTGGTTTCATAATATGTTGCTTATTTTTATTTTTTTATTTTTCAAGAGATTGGATTTTAAAATTTCATAAACCGAAAGGTCGCCTTTTCAGAAAGACGACTAAGTTGGGATGAAAGAGATATGAAAGAGAATAGTTAAAGAATATAAGATAAACTCACAATTTGGCAAAAACACCGTTAAAAGCAGCGCAAGCACCACTAGCAACAGCAAATACAATCCACCGATTCCTAACCGTCCAGGAAGCCATAGCGGCAGAATCTCCGGCAGCGTAGCCGTCGTCGTCGTCGTCGTCTTCCGAAGATGCCGGACCGTCGCCGCTACGGGGTATATTTGTCCGTCTCTTCTCGGCAGCAGCAGCTACGGCAGATTTCCTCGCTCGGACGGAGGCGGAAGTAATTGAGGAGGAAGAATTAGTAGTCGCAGTCGCGGTCGCGGTCGCGGTCGCAGTCGCAGACTGGGGTTTCCCGGGTCGGGGCATTGTGGATAGCCTAAGGTTACTAAGAAGTCCGGATACGTCGGTACGGGGCTGCGAATGAGGTGTGTTACGTAGCCAGTTACAAAGATAGCAACGCAGGAATAAGTGCGCCTGACTGACTACTGGGACCAATGGAATGGCAGAATGGCACACGGGTTTTGGTGCTGTGCCGAGAATGTCTCAACATCCAATTCAGGTATTTCTTATCACCGAATTATATTCCGGACGCGTGGCTTTTTTAAGGCTTGGTTGTTTGACTTGAAATAATAGGTAGTTACGTCAACACTATTCGAGAAGACAAGTCGTATCGTGGGTCCTTTTAAAACAGGTCGGTAAGCTACGTGCATATGCGGATATCCATCTCGGATTCGTGCATTTCAAGTTCGGCATTTAATCGCGTTCCTGCAGCGGAAAACAATAATTAGCCCCGCTATTCGTTCCCAGCTAATTAATATCCATTATTCCGTACATATGTAGAACTTGCCTCGTTGCAGATCACGGGATTTCGTATATACTAAATCTATATATTCTCTGAGCATTTTCACAAGTATAGAATATCAATTTGGTAAACAGGCAATTAGTTCGTGTATATTTCGAGTTATCAAATCTATCTATTTTCTAATTCAACCCCGTCATCAACACCTACATCCTCATCGCCGTCCATGATCTGCCCGCCTGCTCTCTCGTTCGCCGCGCTCCCGAGCCGTATACGGCCACCGGTTGCGCTCGCGACTTTTACCGAGACCCATCCGCCAACTCTATTCATAACACCCCAGAGCTTCTCGTAGACCTCCAAGATTTCATGATCGTCACGGGGGTTCTCGGCTGCCTCCGCCTTGAACTGATATCTCAAGCAGTCCTTTGCCGTGACCAGACCTGACAGGCGCCCGTGGTGCTCTATTAAGATCACGCGCGGTCCAATCTTGCGGAATAGTTCCATCACTGTCTCTAGCGGTAGCCGTGGGTGCACCGTAACTGGCGTCGCATCTACGTACCGACTGAAGTCGAGAGATGCCGATGACGCACTATAATCCGTGCCGCTGATGGTTACGGTGGGGGTGATTGGCGTTACCGTACTGATCGCTGGAGGCGAGAAGGTGCATTTAGCCTCGGGGCTGATCGGAATCGCTCGCTCGCGACGTATACGGTCAACCGCATAACGTAGCTCCGTACGACCAATATATCCGACAAGAATCTTCTTTGTCAGATCCTCAACGACAGGGAAACCTTGATACTTCGGTTGCTTTAGGACATCCTCAACAGCTTTTAGCGTCATTCCATGGACAGGTATGACTATCACATCGTTGGTCATCGCTGCTGATACTGGAACGCCAAAGTTGTGTTCTTCCTTGTTATCCAAAAATGGGAAGCCGCTAAACCAAATCATCCGGTCAGCAATCCCACCTTTGCCGAACAGGTCTGATACCATTTTCGTAACACCGACGACAATCATGGTAGGTAAGATATATGTCAAGGCTCCAGTGAGTTCGAACATAATAACCACAACCGACACGGTGATATGCATTATGCCACTGAGTGCAGCAGCAGCCCCGAGAAAAGCATAAGTCCCGGGAGTAATGCAAGGCTCGTCCGGCTGACAAGCAGCAAAAAAGGCGCTATCCGGATGAGCATCGTGGATAGCCTGCATAATAATCCCAACAGTCCGGCCGAAGGTTGCCCCTACCGCCATAGACGGCACAAATATACCGGCGGGTACTTTGCAACCGTACGAGATAATGATTAGGAATATTCGAACTGCTGTTGCAATGGCCAGTGATAAGATATTGGCCCATCGCTTATCATGCTCACAGAGTCCATGGTAGTCTTCGGTGCCTTCGCACTCCAGAAATAGAATTTCCATGCTCTCCGTCATATCAATTCGGAGAAACGCATTGGGATAGCATATGATAGCTGTTCCTGCAGCTAGCAGCGTAGCTTCAAGAATTGCCCACTTCGTAAGATACTTCTTTCGGAACGCTTGAGCACGTAAATTCCACTTAATCACGAACGCACCGTAGAGACCTCCAAATATTCCAATGAAGATGTAGGGTACCGTTTCGAAGAAGTGCCACGACCGGTCATATTTGACCTGGAACATGACGAGCTGGCCAGTCCTAAAGGGGTTCATCGCTGCTAAGACTGCTGTTGCGACGAGCGCACAGAAGTAGCTCCTCCACATAGTCTTAAGGGGGAAATAGTTGGACATTTCCTCTAAGGAGAATAAAACGCCACCGATAGGGCTGCCGAACGCGACTCCGACTCCTGCAGCTGCACAAGCACTAAGTATCTCCCGTGTCTTGGATGCGTTCCGCTTATACTTATCAAACATCCTCGAAATGACATTGCCCGTGCATACTGCATAGTGCACACTAGGACCTTCCTTACCGACCGAAAGGCCAGAAGAGATGGCCAAAGGTAGAGCGACAGATTTGATGACTAAAGTTCGGAGACCTAGGAATCCTTTCATAACAAACCCGGCAATGATGCACTTGATTTCGGAAATGCCCGACCCAGCAGCATAAGGTGCGAATGACTTGACAAGGGTAGCCGAGGTGAAGGCAAAGGCAGTCTAAAGAGTTTAGTTGTAAGGTTATGAAGCAGTTAAGAGGAATAGAACTTACTCCAAACGTAATATATATAAGATAATTGACAGGTTCGAATCCCGTCCAGCGATGCCAGTGATCACATCCGTTGTCCTCACCCCAGCAGCAGAAATTCTCGTTGAGATAGAAGGCCGTCGTGCAGTAACCTATTTTGATATCGGCCAGCCATTCGGTTATTATATTCAAAAGGGCGGCGTTGAGCCCAATAGCAGCACCTATTAGGGTCACGACGATCCAGCCCTGGGCAGCATCATAAGACTCCCATAATCTATACCTCCACGACACTCTGCCATTGCCGGGATTCTGTCTGCGGCGCGCTTTCCGGCGTAATCTTTCTTGGGCTGCATCCTGTACCCAGTCTATGTTTTTGTCTTAATATCTCCTCACTACGAAATTGGATCGGGTCTCGTTGGCGCGCATACCTATGGTAGTAAAGTCCTAGGCATTACATTAGCGAAAGGGGCGCAACTAGCATCGCAGGACGGCGCCGGAGAGCGCACCTCATATCTCTTGATCTCCGCTATTTCTTCGTCGATCTGATGCTCCACTGGCGCATTGCTTCCCAGCCCCTCTCCTTGCTCGACAGTCGATACGGCGAAGGATAACCTGGAACTAACAGACGGTCGGCGGGATAGCTGGGAGCGCGATGCGGAGAAAGAGGTGGTACGGGAAGACATGAAGGGCCGCGACCATTCTCAACTATTCATTTGCGGGGTTACTGGTTACTATATACTAGCAGACTAGATAATTCGATTGCGACATGCGCAGTTTAGATAGGTAAGTATAGGTAAAGATTGGATTACCTATGCGGCCAAGGCTGAATGCTGATCTTGAGTTGGAATATGTACAAGTAATGGTTGTACAAGTAATGGTTAGAGCTGATTGCTCATACGTAATTGGCCTGAGGCTATGTTAGGTACCTAATATTGGAAGCAAGGGTCCTGTGTTTTAGTGGTTATTCAAGCTTTCCCAGCCTTGGCTATGGGGGCTATGGGGGTACCAAGTGTCCTACCATGTGTAACCTGCACGGTATGAGGTGCCCCATTCACATGTCATGTAAGAGAAACAGCCACTGAAGTTAGTACATTCTTGTCCTTGTCATAGGTACTTTCTGCACAGTATCAATACAGTTTTTTCAAGTTTAATGGAATCGCGTCTCCGCAGCCTTTCACGCGTTTACGTACATGCAACGAAATGCAACAAAATGCTTCGGAATACAAGCATTTTAATCGTATCTTATATAAAGAAGCTCGGAAAGCTACAACGATTATTAAATATCGGTCGATAGGAATAATTACTATTTGAACATCTTCCAACTGGAGGTAAGTTCAGCTTCCATAAGACGGGACTCGAAATATAAAATCGCAGTATTCCTTTATTACATCCCCAATCTCCGTTACTAACATAACTCATAGTTCCTACGTCTCCAAACACCCTTTAGGAGCTCGGCCTATTCGTATTTCTACCATCCAAGAGGAATCGTGTCGCAATGCCTTATAACACAACGGCAATTCCGCCTCGCAAGGAGGTTACAGGCCAAACTCAGCTGCCCTGTGAGCTCACCTTTTGCATTTTTTTATTCTTCATATACCTACCATATCCTTCCTAACCATTCAACGTTACAGTATCACGAGTGAAGAAGATCATAGCACAGGACCAGGACATTAACATATGTTCCAACAACGCCGCATTCGTCATCACCCTTGCAACCGTGAGCATAACCCCTTCATCTTTCTCAACCCAACCCCCTACTAAACCCCCACCCAGGAGATGTTCATCCAATACCTCGCCAACGAAAGCTACAACATGGCCAAAGTCGGCAAGCCCCGCCGCAACATCCAGTACAAGGATCTAGCCGCAGCAGTCTCGCACCGCGACAACCTCGAGTTCCTCGAGGACGTGATCCCCAAGACAGCCCCGTACAAGCAGATCAAAGCGCAAGCAGCCGCGACGCGCAACCAGCTCAGCAGCGGCACGCCCGGCATCGAACGGGCGGGCGATAAGCAGCGCGAGGCACCGGCGACGAATGGAGGGGGTTCGGCGAAGAAGCACAGACCTAGCACCAGTCGTTCGAGCTTAAATGGAGGCAGCTTCGTGGGCGCTAGTGGTGCTCGCATAATGAGCGATGACGACGGTGCGGAGATGGACCCGGCAGATCAATTGCATCATGAGATGCGACAGGCGAATCAGGAAGGGGATGAGGATGTCCATATGAGTGGATAGGGGCTATATCTCTAGTTTCGAGGTTGATGATGAGTTACTAAATATAAGTCTGGCGGAATGCTCTAATTCTACTTACGCAAGGCTGAATTTAGTTGTGGCAGGATAGAGCACATTGTGTGAATTATTCCCGGGTGGTTAGTTCGTGGCGTGTCAGTCACCATGAATCGATTTACTTGCTTGCGTCCGCTGGCGAAAGAATTGCATTATTGCCTATTCCATGGGTATACCCGACTTTTCATTTTGTGACCATGAACTATACGCCAAATTACCACCTCCTCGCTCTAATTTGCACCCTCAAATAAGGTAGGGAAGTATCTCACTCCTCCATCTCGTCGTTCAAATGCACACCAGCCGGAATCCTGCCCTCTCGCAGCATAGCCTCGAGCCTTGTAATCTCGTCCAGGCTCGTAGCTTTTTTGATCATGTCCTGCAGGCGCTGCTTCTCCTTCTCCGTAAGCTTGATGCGCGACATGCGCGTCGGTAAGGCCCCGGAGGGAGCACCGTTAGCAGAAAGCGCCGAGTCGAACGTCTTGGACTTGACGCCCATGATCTTGGAGGCCAAGTCAGTGGGCTCCTCCGCGGTGCCGAATAGGGTCGCGGCTTGTTTTCGCTCTGCGTCCTTCACCTTCTCGAAGTCGAGGAATCGGACCGTCGGGCAGCGCCATAGGACCCAGTAACGGTAGTGCTGTGGTTCGGCAGAGCATATTAGTCTATGCTTATGATCATTATTTACTTGGGTGTTATTCAGCCTACCTCCTTCTTCGTGACGGGGTTATCTCGTAGTACTAAGTGTGTCAACCTTGGGAAAGATCCAAGCGGGTCTAGGTCCGCCAGTTCGTTTAGGTTGTTTGACTCTAGTTGCAGGGTCGTGAGGTTCGGGATCGAGTTCACGAGGGTGGGTTGTATGGATGAGATGCGGTTTCGCTGTAGGAGAAGGGAACGTATGCGCGGAGATAGGGGGAAGTTCCCCAACACCTGGATATCATTGTCGACGAAATCTATGCAATCTTGCGGCTAAGTATCATGCACGCATTAGTAATTGTGTCTTTCAATAAGAGAAGAGTAAACAAAAGGACAGCTCGCTTACACCTGCAACGCCCAGATTCTCGATGGTGGGGATACGATGTCCTGTTCACAGCCGGCAAGGGCATCGCTATCAATTCTGCTCTTGTAGATCAAAAAGTGTAGTATCTGTTCTTTTCCGACGTACCTCGTAGCTCGAGCTCACGCTCTTTCAACGCGTTAAGCCAGGAGGGGGAGTTCTGAAGGAGCTCGACCGTGAGCCTCATGTTGGGCGAGGGTCTGCGAGAAGTTTACCGTTTCAATTTATACCTTAAATATGTTGCCTTCGTGATTTTGACTAGGAGTTAGTTCGGATGATAGGAATTGTCAGGCTCTCGTGTTTAGCTGAATTGTTGTCGCGTGCTTGTGGTGCTTCCAGCTGTCTAACATCGAACAAGACAAGGCTGAACAAATAAAAAATCGGAATGCCAATGGACGGAAGCTTAAACCAAGCTGCCAGCCCACCACACCAGCCTCAAATTATGGGGTGCGGGGTGGAATGTATAATACCCTAGGAGGTACGTACCTGTATGTACCTAGGTACCCTATCAAAACTGATGGCTGCACTTCGTCGACCAACCCAAAGATCGGACTCTTCTTCTTTATAGAAAACCTTAGCCTTTAGGTACCTCTTAACCAATATCTTTTTTTGCTATGATTATTCAAATGAATTCATCCCATTATTGGATCCCTAATTTCTCCATCTGCTCCCGTTCATATGTCCCATTTTGCTCAATTATCTTATCCCATACCGATGAATCAGATAATGTCAGAATTAATCCCACCGGTTCATTTTCCTGACTTTCTTTTTCCTCCTTCCTTGCCACATACTCGGTGTAGTGTACGGAAGTCGCCTTCAAAAGTTTTGTCCATAGGTCAGCCCTTGTCAGCTTAGCAAAGCTTGGCAACAACTGTCGGCCGCAATAATGAATGTATTCCTAAACATGCCATATTTTCATTTACTTATTATATTTTAGATAAAAGGGCTATTACAGCACAACCTATACCATATTAAAGAAAATTGTTCATTTTATATTATAATTAAGAATTTCAATTTTTCTGATTTATTTCATTGCGTAATCATTCATATAACAAGGGGTTAATTTTAATATACTTCGAAATTCTAAGCTGCCAGGTGGGTCGGACTGCCGGACAGCTGTACCAAAAGCTGACAGGCTCTTAGTATGGACATAACTTTTGAAGGCGACTTCCGTACGAATTTGGATTCACCATACTCATCTTCCCAAACACATTTTACCCCGTGTTCATCCCACACCTTCTGCCGCACTTCTTCAATACGTTTGTGAAACTGTATCGCGTTGCTGATGGGAACCTTACTGACTCCACTAGGATGACGAATATAAGATGTGCCGTTATCTATATACCAAGCCCACGATTCCTCAAAACTTCGCTTTAGTAAGACAGTGTAAAGCGATTCTGTCAGCTGGTCGTTAAGAAGCGTAAAGTGTGAAATTTGGGGACTTCCCGGTAGAATGCCCTCCGCATCGGTTCCATCATTGGTGTGTCGTATCGAAGTGTAGGTTTTTTTCGGCTTCTCTAGACGGCGTTGCCCGTAGTACCGCCAGGTCTTATCGGTGACTCTCCTTCCTGATATTTGGTTGGACTCATTCGAACCAATATTCGTCCCAATGCTATCATTAGATGGGTTTGATTCGTCCTTTACTTTGAGAAACTCGACGAACTTAGTATCATCCCCCAACAGTTCCTTTATGGCCTGGGTTGCTTCTCCGGGTAGTGTTGACTGTTTTCTGAGCATAACGACAACTCTATCCCTCTTCTCTTTATTTTCGCTTCCAAGTAGCGGTACTATGTCTTTTAGTATATCGTTGGGTATGTCTGAAATACCCTCCAAGACTTCCATCGCCGCCCGCCAATAGCTATCTTTGTCACCCAATTGTGCCACCAGAGCCCTCAGCACCTCATAGGAGAGGCTTGGTCGCTCTCGTAACGCTTTTACACAAACACTTCTCACTCCTAAGTCATGATCTTTAAGTCGGTCCACTATATATCTTACCACCTCATCGGACAGATATCCCTGGACTCCTAAAGTTTCTACTGCGAGTTCTCTGAGGGCTCTTTCTTTCCGGCCTAACCACTCGACCACAGATTTGACCGCATCGCTCGGCAAGCCAATGTGGAACTTTCGTATTATAGTACATACAATACGTTCCATAGACCCAGATAGGTCTGCCTCCAGTAAAGGAATTACCGCTGCAATAGTGCTATATGAAACATGTGATCGATATCTTACAAACATAAGAATCCGTTGTTGGTCATATTCGATTGAATGCTGTAGGGCAGTGACTAGTGCAGAGTCAGGAAAGTCGATATCTTTCACCAAGTTTGGAATTCTTGTGATATTTCGTTCGAGAAGTAGCCACCCTGACAATGTCATTTCCAGTTTTGCTCTGAATGGTGTCCTAGTTGATACTTCGCTTAAACAGTGCATTATCAATCTTTGGTGAGTAGGTCCTAGTAGGTCACCTGGTTCTTCCTCGACCGCCTGGAGAAATCGAACAGCTTCTTCGTCCTCTTCAGTATCAAGCAAACCGGCAACGAAACGCCACATGATGTCTAAATAGTCTGCGTATTTGTATCGTCGTATAAAATTAATAGGATCGATATCCTGATTAGTTGTAGCCTGTTGTTGGACTAAATGCTTTCGAGTTTTCCATTGACGAACAAAGTACCGAGCCGCAAAGTATTCTTGGTATGTTAGATGTATGAAGTGGTAATTTTGGTCTCTTGGATTTAATGAAGAGTCTGATGTCCGCAGAAAGGATAGGCGTCGTATAGTGTAGTTAAGAATGGTATTTTTCTTTGGTATCTCGTCTAGATATTTACTATCGAAGTCTATCTTATGGTCGAGCATCGCTTTGAATGCAAGCCCCTCGAGGAAGTGGATTTCATTATCAGCAAGTTTTTCAATATTTAACCGCGATTCATGCTGTATTTGATCCTCTGTTACTGAATTCCCTTCATGCGTTTTCCCTAATCTTGGGATGTCTTTTCTCCACAGTCCTAGTTCAATGTCTTGGTAGATAGCGGTCATAGTCTGCGGTGCGAGATTAAGAGAACCACGCCAGGTATAACAGAGTGCATCTAATTGAATTGGAATTCGAACAAGATCCTTAATAAGCCGATGCTTCTCAAGAAAAGACTCGACTACGAGGTTTTCTTGGTTTGTAGAATCTTTAAAGGTACTTTGAAGATATTCTTTGACTTGCACTGGATCGAACCCAATTGTCTCTAATTCGAGGTCAACCCCCTGGAGTTGGCTCAGAGACGTCACATATGGCCGAGAAGTGATGATGATGTTTGACTGATTTAAAAGGTTTTGAAGAAGTTCGTATTTTGGCTCGTCTCGTTTTAACTCATGCAGTACTTCATCCAAGCCGTCAAGGATGAATAAGGTCTTCTTGGGACTCGCCCTTAATGCATGCCACAGTGTTTTGGCATAAACGTGGCCATCCGGGCAATTGGAGAAATACTCCCGATAGAATAGCTCTTCAAAATCGCACCAGTTGAATTCCCAAGTTTTCAACCTCCGTAAAGGTATCCAAAGTACCCGGTCAAATAAGGTGTTCCACATTGTACCGAAAACGAACTCATGAATGATTTTTTTGCATAAGGTCGTTTTCCCTACTCCCGCACGGCCTCTAATCAATATTCTCCTAGGCCGTAGAGGATCACCTTCATCTCTTGGAGCCTTACGTGGTTCGAATATTTTTTCCAGTTCGACGCGACTCTGCTCGTCTGGCATTTCAACCTTTAACCGAGCCGTGAGTGTAAATGGAGAAGGTTGGGGCAGTTGAGATTCCTCTATTTGATCCCGGGAATGATTTTCGGATTGTTTTATGAGGGCTAGATTGATATAACACTGACCCATCGGTAGAAGGTCACCCGAGAGCCGCTCAATCTTAAGTCTTTCCGCAGTATAGCGCTTCGTTCGTATCCAAGCATCCGCCCTCTCAAGTAATGTACCCTCTCGAATATGCCTTAGAATGTTCTTCACTTTTCCAATAACTATATTATATTCCTTGTCGTTAGGCCCGAAGAATTTGTTCATGGTTATATGAGGGCGATCGAACGGCAATGGATCCAGGACAATATCCGGGGTTGCAGAATATTGGTCGACGAGCTATTGAGGTTTAGCTATCCACTCCGGATTAAGTCCAGCACTAATAAGTAGGGTCAAGAGTGTAACCGAGTACTTTTACTTACAAGCTTTCCTTGGCGAATCCAACACTTGTTTGTTGGTTGTGTTTCATAGAAGCTAACAACTTGACAAGGGTGTTCCGAGTCTTTACATAGTCCAGTGAAATTCCGCAGAAGCTCTCCGGTATCGAAAGTCGAGGCCTTGGTATATTCAAGAAGCGAGGATACCTGCTGGCCTTGAATTGAAGCTCGGGCCTTCAGAACCAATTCTGCCCATGTAGCTACGCCATGGAACGCTGTGCCTCGGAAAGGTGTAGCAAGAAAGACTATGCCGCGCGTCGAGCGTCGGATATGAAAATATTCTGGATTAAGGTTGGCCATCACAAGGGTTTTCATCAGAATGATGCCGCCAAGACATGAAGCGATAAATACAAGCGGTCGTTCCTGATCTTCTGCACGAACATCATGGATTGCGGTAAGCAACAGCCGAGCAAGTTCCTCGATCCTTTTTGGGACCGAGTCCGATGGTTCAAATAGGTCGGCAGGCCAGTCACAAGTAAAAATACGGGCTTTTCCCACTTGACTGGGGAGCATGTCCGGGTGGGACAACCAATTCATTTCACCCGACTCTCCAGATTTCCATGTCCATGTATCGGGTGACTTCGTATCCAGGCCATGGACAGCGATTATGTCAACGTCAGCTTCCGTCTCGGTACTGCTGGGAAATGTATTGACTTGATGAATGCGGACGCCTCTTTGCTTTGGAACTGAAAGACATTCATTCGAGGATGGCGGTCTCAACTCGGGATACGTAATCCTACCGTGAGGCCTAATATAGAAGATAATGGTACCCGCCGCTAGGAGAATTACTAGAATGAGATAACCAGCGGCAATCATGATTGTTGCTAGAAGAGTTGAGTTTATGTGTATCGTGCTCTATAACTTGGAAGCCTCCTAGCGCATGATTGAATGTTAGATGGAAAGCAATTAGTATCAACCGCTTTGCAAAGATCAATTGAAATTACATTTTTCGTGCAGAAGGCTGTGCAGGTAGTATTAGATATTGGTACTGACGTATTATCACAGTGATGATTACCCCACCTTGTCGGTGGACAAGGTCTAACGTTAGAACTTCTAAGGTCAGAGATGGGTGCGAGGTAGCAAAGTGAGAGATATAATATATTAACGATGATGATCAAGATCTAAGTGCGTCGTCTCCTTCGGAGACGACGCCTATATATGATCACATGTAGGTTACGTAAGCTACTACATAACTAGCACGTAGCCGGCGCGCAGCTAGCGCACAGCTGCACTCCCAACACACCTTCCGATAATCTGTAGTCTTACGGATCTCGACGAAGAAGTCGATGCGGAAATAAACTTTCGGCTTAGATGTGGGTCGCGGGACGGTCCATAGGTTAGGTCCGGGTACCTAGCGCCCTACCTGTCTGCGGGGGCTTACTATGACTTCCAGCCGCATTATTCCGTACAGTTATAGGTATTTTCAAAATGATCATCTACCACATAGTCTTGGCTAACCTTCTCCCGTTCCTTCTCAGACTCCATTTCTGACATACCCGCCCAGCTTGTAAATTGGGCTTGTTCGAAGTAGATCGGTTACTGTGATTCAAGGTATTAGTTATGGTTATCTGCTGGAAGCGCATAAGGGAGTACGTGTAGGTAATCGCAATATTTTGTTTCTCTTTACTATTAAGAACAACTCTGCACGTCTGGACCGTAACTCTGAAAATAAGGCACTAAGTCTAGGTATTCGGGATAATATACAACTAATTTTCTATACGCCCATCCGTACAGTATTTAGTACCTAAGTTCTTGCGAATCAGATTAAACCGTCAGATCTGATGAAGTTGCTGATGCCAGCGGAGCAGCATTCTCGCTCGGTGTACGGACTCCGCTGCATTGCTTCCGGCTTAACGTCAGCCCGCCGACCGAGTACATGTCAGAAAAAACATGGTATTTAGAGCATCACAAGTCGGACACGGTTAAACTTAATATTCTAGGTAAGTCATTATCGTTGCCGGTAGCTAGGGTCTCACCTCAGCTGCTCACCCTGCGCTGAGCATTGGCATTCACGAATCACGATAGGGGCCAGGCGGAAGCAGTCTTGTATTTACGTGAGTGTATATATAGGAGGTATCCAATACAGTCTACTAGATGATCAACATGAATGGCAATTTTCATCTGCCGATACCTATTCATAACATTGGCAACGATGCATTTTTATAAGAGTCAAATACTGGGTTCTTTACTTGCCTTGGCACCCCAAGCAAGCCATGCTTACCCAAGTATTAGCCCAGAGTGTTCTCTCGATAACCTATCCCACCAGCTATCCTCGATCGCCAGTTCATTATCTAACAATGCGACAATACTATCGGTTACTCATGTTCAACTGAATGGTAGCTACGGCGATCTCAATTCACCTCAGGGTCTCCCACCTCTGGTCTCAACAGGCCTTCCGGATCTCTGTGCCGTCGAGGTTAACGTAACTTCGTCCGAATCATCGTCCTACACAATCTCTATTTTCCTACCTTCTAAGTGGAATTCAAGATTCCTCGCGACTGGTGGGGGTGGTACAGGCGGATACGTCAACTACCTTGACATGGGCGTTGGATCGCAATATGGATTTGCTACGATGTCTACGGATAACGGTCATAGGGGCTCCCCTTATGATGTTGAATGGGCCTACAAGAACCCCCAAAAGTTGATCGATTGGGGCTGGCGTGCTATGCATAGATCCGTTGAGCTTTCCAAACAATTGATTAAAGGTTACTACGGCAAAAAGATTCAGTACTCCTATTACATTGGCTGTTCTACCGGTGGCCGGCAGGGTCTCAAGGAAGCCCAGGTCGGTGCCGATAGCTTTGATGGCATGCTCATCGGTGCGCCAGCTTGGTGGATAAGCCATCAAGTGGCCTGGAATACTAAGATCAGCAAGGATTACTACCCCGTGGACGACCCGAAGAGCATCCCCAATGAGTTATTCTCAACCCTAATAGCCCAAACTGTAGCTGATCAATGCGACGCAATCGACGGTGTCAGGGATGGCATTATCAGTGACCCCGAAAACTGCCATCCTGACTTCGAAGCGTTGTCCTGCAATAGCACCGGTGCCAATTCATCTGCGTGCCTCACGTCCTTGCAGCTGGAGACTTTAGCAAAGGTCTATGAGGACTATTACATCGGGTCAGAGTTTGTGCACCCTGGCCTTGAGCTTTCTTCTGAACCAGGGTGGCCGCAATACCTATTTGCCGACGCGCCAACTTCCTGGGGAATCGACTACATTAGATACATTGTATTTGAAGATCTGAATTGATCTCTATACGAGTATAACTCAAGTGTTTACGACCGGTTAAAGAACCTGGAATCATCGCACGAAATTGATGCGGATCAGTTCGATATGTCTCCTTACCGAGACCACGGTGGAAAAATACTGATGTACCACGGCTTATCTGACCCCTTAATCGTTACGCGCGGTTCGTCGTACTTCTATGAGCAGGTTGAACTAGCGACTGGAGAGACTTACCCAATCACCGACTGGTTCCGTCTTTTCTTCGTTCCAGGCATGCTGCATTGTTCGGGTAGTCCGCCCGGGGTTGATGCACCGTGGCATATCAATGGCGCCGGTCAAAACTGGCAGACTGGTTCGGGTGCATACTCTGTACCCGGATTCCAAGACTCCAAGCACGATGCGTTGCTTGCGCTTATGGAATGGGTTGAGGATGGAAAAGCGGTGGAGCAGATTATTGCAACGTTGTGGCATAATTCGACTGACCCAAGTTCTGGAGTATGGAAGCAGCGTCCTCTTTGTCCCCACCCGAAGACTGCCAAGTATAATGGCGTGGGCGACGTCAACGAGGCCCAAAACTGGAACTGTGCCTAATAAGTCCTAGGGAACACGGCGTAAGGGAATTGTATATATCTATAAAAGTTGGCTGAGTTAAGTTACCTCTCTAGTATTGTCATATTTCGTGTATGCATTTAATCTCCGTTAAAGGGTACGTAAATTTCGGTTTAGGATTTGACTTGCCAGAGCTGAGCTGCAGGTGGCTCCTTGGTGGCGTTCTTAATAAGGGCGGAGCGCGTATTCCGGAATATTCGTTGGGACTCAGCCGCACCACGTAGACTGGAAGCTCGACCAATTTATAACCTGCCTGGTTTCTGTGAGCTAATTCTTAGGACCTAAGGACTTAATCTTTTCTATCATCAATCCGAGGAGAAACTACGTAACTTTAGTAATCGTTGATCGAGTGTTTTAATACCTAGCAGGTGGCTAAGCCTCAGTAACCATCCCCTAGTCATGGCAAGCCTAAAGCCAGGGATTTTCCAAGAATTTCAGGAGAGGCATTTACTATCTCACCGTGACTTCAAACCTGTTAGTGTCAAGGTTATCGAATTAGAAAACTTCGAAGTAAGCTATCATCAACATGACTCCCCATCCATACTATATTTATACTAACTAGTGCTCAGGCTGAGAGGCCTACTATTCATTCCTTTATTCTCAACCCGGAGGATTTTGAGGGTTGGTTGGTGATTATGATGCTCTAATGATCCTTGACCGAAGTTAATTATTTTAACATATAATATACAGGATCAAATAATTACTACGAATAATCATAGTTGCCAGAAACCCAAATTTCGTATCATGTAAGTCTTATGCGTCCACCATAATGAGTTGAGAGTCTTGACTTACCTAATCCTCCACACCCAGTCTTGGGTATGTTGGAAAGGGGGCAAAGTATGAATATTTGATGCCTGGCAACGAGTTTAGAACTGGAGACATAACTAGTGAATCGATGACTGCTCTGCCTTTTTCGAAAGAACATTGTCAGCTTATACGCAAGAAACTTGGATTGCCTGATATAACGTCTTTGTTACCGTCCCGAGGAGCTTCCCCTTTAGTGGGTCACTTTCAACTCGTACAGCTTGCATCTGAAGAAGGCAATCCGATATACGGTAGGACTAGTATTAGCAATTATCTGGGATTATAAATAACTGATTCCCATATATAGGCTTAACCTTAAATGCATTTACTAGCTTACTAGTTGGCATTAAAATTGGCGTTTCGATGTCGTACTGTCCTTCCACGGGTGTTACGAATGCTGTGATGATGAGAAGTGGTCCTCGGGATGGATTCAACTGGCTAGAGCAAGACTTAGATCAATTGGCTTCTTTAGCTGATAACCCTTTCCTTGTTCCTACCCTAGTCAGCCAACACCTTACCGAAGCGTTCTGTTCCGCCATAGACCGCAACTTCGATCGGTTGCACGAAGCAGAGTTTAGAAGTGGCCAGACTGGTATCACGATGATCGGAGAGAACGGGATGCCAATGTCGCGGGGTAATTGTGAGGATCCAAACCTGTCAGTAACGGTCCTCGGAGTGGCTCAGCATGTGCTTGCCGTTGAAGCTTATATCAGAGGTCAACTATTGACCGTAGATCTGATCAAGAATGAAATGTTGGCATTTCCATGGCAACAATTTCCCTCCATAAACCAGGACCGTATTAAAGAACAAAATGGGCTTCTCGTCAAACAACTCGATTTTATTAGTCGAACACTCGATATCGCTCTTATTCGCATTGATCATCTAAAGCAGCGAACAACTGTACAGGCAACTGCTGTAAGTCCCTTCTCTGCTACAATTTATAGATCTTCTTCACATGCTATGGCTTTTAGATGGTAATACTGATGCATATACCTACAATTAGATCGCCAATTTACTAGCTCAGCGTAACAATGAGATGAATTGCAGGTTGGCTGAGTCTAGCACAAGCATAGCTCACGATACTAGGCGAGATAGCTTGGCTATGAAGTCTATTGCCGTTCTAACAATGGTCTTTCTCCCGGCTACTTTCGTCGCTGTAAGTGGACGTAACAATTCATTCGAAATGCGAGGAGTATAACTAACTTGCCCGTATCTAAAAAGACATATTTCACTACGCCTGCTGTAGCAGCATTGGAGCCCTCGCAAAGCCTCTACTGGGTCGTCACGGTACCGTTGACCCTGATTGTTGTGATATTGTGGATTTTCTCATTCTATATCCTGGCTAGGGATAAATTTCCATCATTTAATAAAGGTAGCTTGGTGTGACTTAAGGTGGTCTGGTGAAACAATAGTCTTTATGTTCGTCCGAATGGGGCTCGTAAGGGAACTTTTTATCCACGGTTCAACTGCTTCTCATTTGTCTGCCTCTTTACTTGCTTATATCATAGCAGGTATATAATGTTAAACCTCTAACTGGGTGGGTATCAGGTACCTAGGTATAATCCCTTGGGCGCTTCAAGGATAAGTGTGGTACAGAAATAAAGCCGTTGTCACATAAAGGCCGGTCTGTTTTGGTTTATTATCTCGCTGTTAAGTTAAGAAACCAACTTTGTTGTGTAAAACAATGACTGTACTCCTTGTTCCTATTGTTATTTAATATTATAAAGGGATCGTAGATGACATAGCGCTTTTAGAAACTGAATCTAATAAGATTGCAGCGTAACAGGGAATATTCCAAGACTGTGTACTCTAACAAGTGTGCTGATTACGACGAACAACGAAGAGGATACCAGAATTATTCAAAAATTATTGTTGATAAAGTATCGTGGTGCGCTGATTGCCTGTCACTAATTTTCACAATGAACGTCAAAGTCATCACCAATAAACGTGGTAGTATTCTTGGCAAGATTCCGATCAAAATGAGCGAAACACCCCACCATGAGAACACTCGTGATGCTGAGCCCAGAGCTAACAGGTATAGATCTTCTATGTGGCCGGGTAATCAGACTGGTCCAAGAATACCAGATGGTAGAACAACTCGAGCCCGGACTCGAGCAGCACAGATAGAAGATAACGAACATCGCGAGAGGACCCAGCCATCCCGACAACGAGCCAATCTGAATGAGGGCCTCAGGGAGAGCCGAGAAAATGATACCGGAATACCTCGACATAACGAAGGAGCTCCTCCATCATCGCGGGGGGATTACTGGTTTCACGGTAGTTCGATTAGATCTTTAGTTAAGAGCTTCTTAGGGATACATTTACCAGAAGAAATAGCTAGCAGGGGACGTATCTCGTTCGCCGAGGGGGAATCATTTTTCCCGGATCCTATGGTTACCTTCCTAGTTGACCGGCCTAAAAATCTTGTATGTCAAATTTGTCAAACGGTAAAACTCTCAATAGGGCACTTGGCGCAAGCTCCGTGCGAGAATACCCCAGCCATCCTTCCGTGTGGTCACATGGCTTGCCACAATTGTCTAAGAGCTTGGGTTGATTTGCATCAAAGCTGTCCTTTCTGCCGACATGAGATGAAATACGAAAAATGCGGACATACCCTCAGGCCTGCATTGATCGCGCATGATACTATCACCACCTTACCGAAGACACTTTCTCGAGGCGGGAAGATAGCCGAGACTTGCCGCGAATGCCAGGAGAGAGAAAGTAAAGAAAAGGTACTCATATTGTGGAATATGGCTACTGAAGCAGTTAGAAGTAGCCGAGAATTTCCTCCAGATACCGATCCTGAATATGCTAGCCAGGTGGCAGAAGTCACTCGTGGATTTTTCGAATGTGTCCCGCAGTATGCAGCAAATATCGCTCGGGAACGGGACACTTGGTAAGCAGATTAAATTGTTTATCTGGGCTTAAACTTGTCATGGACTGGTTTGGGAATAGACGATCGCTAGTATGTAACGTTCTTGACAAGAGAAACATATTACGTATAAGCAAATCAGATTGTCATTCGCGAATCAATTACCTGAGCCTTTCTCTACATGCAAGTTTTCTTTGTACACGGGTTATTTACTATTTCTTGTAACTAAGGAAAAGTTTATATTGTTTACGTTTTTGTTTTTGTTAAACGTGGCGGTTCCAGGGGTTTCCCCCTTAACGCCCTGTATATGCAAATATACCAAAAAAAAAAAAAAAAAAAAAAAAAAAAAAAGAAAGAAAGAAAAGAAGAAAATACATAGTACTAGTCAAATTCTTATAGCTAATGAAATTTACTACATGTTGTCCTAAGCCTATATAAAGCAAAAGAAACGAGGGTATATTTGAACAAGTATTCTGTTTATCGCTAAGCTTACAATAAGATGGCGGAAAAACCAAGTAGGCCATAACGTGAAATTATGTTATCATCTTAAATACCCTCCGGTACTCACGAAATGCAGCCTAGGTACCATGAGGTATCTGATAGATACTCATCGAAGGAACACGAAGTCCCTTAAACCTTATACGTTGGACAATAAGGAGACTATCAATCTTTAAGTGGACGGTTGATTGCTGTTTCGGATAGTTTCTCTTGGGGTTTTATTCTTATCTATGAGTCTATATACTAGATTTGGTATCCCTGATATTTACCTCTAGGATTGGAGAAGTGGCAGAGCGTATACAAATGATACCCAGATGTTCCATATCAAGAATGTCATCTTATCACTTGGAACACTCCTAAATACTAGGGTTCTTAGTCCAACTAACAATGCCAGGGCCATACCTACAGCTCGCGTAGGTATTGTGGTGTGCCAAAAGTTAGGACATAACACTCCCCAGACAACCATCCAGACAGCCGTAATCCATCGAGCAGGCCCATCACCAAGTACAAGCGGCAATGTGCGCCGGCCTCGAAGAGCATCGCCCTCCTGATCGTACATATCTTGAGTATGTACTGTTGTCATGATGATGCCAGAGATGATACCAAACCACTTTGCAAGAGCTGATGTAGTCGATAGCGGCAGTGGCACACCAAGAGCAACTTCCATCGCACTAGATATAAAGCATATATAACCGAGAGCGTTGATTGCGTTGCGAATCAAGGGGTTTACGTCGGCGCCTCCAAAGTTATTATACCAAGTCCCCAGGAATATCAATCCCACCCCTTGCCTCAAACCGCCTGTAATGAAAACGCTGCAAAGCTGCGCGGAGATGTAGAAAGAAAACATAAGGATCTTGGCTTGGGATGGAGATAACCGACGGCTGGGAAGAGGACGCCAGGGCTTGTTGATAGCATCTTCGGTGATAGCTAGAGGCGTTCTTTGGTTATTTATAGCGAAGGGGAGATAGTGCATCAAAACCCAGAAAAGGACGAGAGGCGATCTTCTCAGAATTTCAGTATAATCGGGAGTTTCAAGAGAAGCGCGGTATTTTGAGGCTGCTAGTGCGTTAACAACGCCGAAGATAGTGCTCGGGATTACTATCGTCTTCAAGTCGCTGAAAGCGAATAGCCACATCGTTCGCGTGTGGAACGCAATGTTAGCTGTGATTCCCATGATATCGAAGTGTACCAAGGTGAACAGATTTGATTCCCGTTAGTGTTATTAGAGGCCTCGGTCTATAATGGAGTCTTTTCTCGAAGATAAATGCCGGATGATCCTTGCGGGAATATGCCAGGGCTAGTATATATATATATTTCTATAGACTGACGATAGCCTACTAATGATCCACATACACGTCACATGCTATCTCTAAACTTGGAATCAAGCTCTATATCAAACGGGCCTATAGCTGGAATAGGATATCAAGAAGCTTCGTACCCCAAACGAAATCACATGCAGCACATATCCTTCAAGCTATGAGTTTTAATGGCGAGCGGTTATGTTGTAGTCCTAAAAGACATGGTGCAGCCAACCAAGAGAACAACCGACCGTTCAAACTATCCGAGTATCCACCAAAGGAATATCCCCCGGTAAACGTTCTTATAACCAACAACCCTCGCAGCATACGTACGCAAGATGGATCGTCCCGGGTGCGTCTACTTTGTTTCGACGTTTAACGATCCTATCCTTCCCTCGGCGGATTCCCGTAAGATAGTGAGGTATCGTCAGCCACACCTTCTCCATTATTACATCCGTTTCCCTATCAATGTCTAAATATCACGAATCTTTTCTTCATCCTTACGGCACGGTACGGCTCGTCTTATGTAGTCTCATCTTCGGACTTCCAAGGCAGTTATTCATTGTACCTGCAACGTTACTTCGCATATATCATGTCTGCTTGGCGTAAACCGCGGTACTCCCGCCTTTTCTGCCTCGGTAACTCATTACGGTTCGTAGGCAAATCGGAGTCCTCGTTTTAAGCAATCACCATTATGTGTAGCCCATACGTGGCTGATTAGATCGTCATCGTCGCTATCTATTGCACTCTTCCGCTTCAGTACAATTTTAAGTACGCCTACTGGATAACTTAAGATTTTAGATTACGTGAGACTATCAGGAGGACCTTTTATTCTCGCCATGACGCCAGTAGGTAGGACTAAGCCGTACGACTCCGGAGGGGTAGAAATGATACAATTGGTTTTACCAATATGCTCATCAACCTTTCGAAAATAGATATAAATCCTACATTTTTGAACTATTTTTATTGCACTATCTTTGAGGGGGCTACTCGTAGCGCTGGCTAACTTCAGGTATATTCTATACTTTACACAGCCTTCCGTCAGATTTCTGGGCCCATCTCTCGCTCCCAACACCCCCCAGAGCGTAAAATAGGTCATCTGGGTCATATTTCGATTTTATTTGGCCGAGTCTATCATAATGTGCCCCGTAAAACGTTGATTCCCATTCGGGTTGCTGGAAATCTGACTCGCTCAGATACGCGCCACCGTTAGGGGTCAGGCTCGAAAGCTGAGGAAGTAAGACATTCGTGATTGCGTTTATGCTCTGCAAGTTGGTCTCCCAGTTCGCGTAGTCGAAAGGAGTCGCTACTACAGCGTCAAATATAGCGTCTCGCAAGTATGGGTTTGCCGCAACTGAGTCCGGAGCGTGTCTTGAGACGTTAAAGGACACGCCGGAAAATAGAGCGCCACTGTATGTAATGTTGCGGATTGCGGCCGTTAAAGCCTCGTTGTTTTCCTCAACGAGTGTTCGAGGGATCAATCGTCCTCCAACGTTGATATTTGAAACATTGACCGGCACTTGGGCGCGGAACGTTTCTAAGAAACTTGAATATTCCTGAGAGTTGTACTGGTATTGTATCTTTGAAGTATCTAGTTCATCCAAAATTGGCTGGAGAAGAGTGTCCACCTCCTTTTTGTCAAGTCCGGGAGCATATAGGGTGGACAGTACAAACGCCTGAGCTGTTACGAGCCAAACGGCAACAGAACCGGCATCGTTAATCGAAGGAACAAGCTGGTTGAAGGAACCAACAGCTCCGAAATAAGTATCAACAATTGCATCCGAAGCGTTTTCGGGAATTGCAAATGTCAAACTGGCTGTCGAGAAAGATATTGCTGGATAAGCCTTAACCGTCACCGAAAGCACGGCGCCGAAAATACCTCCACCTCCACCGCAGAGTGCCCAATATAGGTCTGCATATGCAGAGTCGGCTGACGCTGTAACTGTCTCCCCGGAGGCAAGCACAACATCCCATTCGAGGACTTGATCAGCGGCCAACCCGTACTTAGACGCTAAAGGACCGTGGCCACCTCCCTGGATATAACCACCAGCGAATCCAAGAGTGGGTTGGTTGCCACCGACAACAACGAGCCCGTGAAAGTCTGCAAACTCGAAAACTTCGGATCCGAGAACGCCGGCTCCGAATTTCAAGGCTGCACCAGAATAATCGGTGCTATTGTATTGTTTCAGCTCTTTGGATTTCAGATTATGAGTCCATAAAGCTAAACCGCCCGCGCCGGTAGACTTTCCATTGTAGTCGTGACCGGTATTCCGAATTACCAGTCTGATATTATGTGAACTACTAAATTCCAATACCTTCTGATAATCAGCGGCATCAGTTGCTTCCACAGCGTACGTGACGTAGTTCCCTAAGCTGCAGGTGGTATCCGGTTCCGAAAAGGGGTTACATGAGTTGTTTGTAAAGAAGGGTGCCATCGTAGATGATGAACTCTGCAGATGCGTCTCTGGGAGAAACCAGGCGTCCTGCAGGTTCCTGCATTGGTCAGAATTGTAACCAGTTGGTGTGTCACGGTGGCAGGGAGCGCCGATTGGGATCGTTGGTATCAACTTCCCTCCCAATGATGTGTTGAATGCGTCCCACACATCGATGGTAGGCCAGCATGTGTCGCCGGGGAAGCATCGGCAAGGGGACTCTGCACCATAGCTGCCATTTTTCAAGATGGCGGCATCTACTGACGCGCAGAACAACGGTAATAAAAGAACGGAAATTGAAGTAAGACTTTTCCTCATAGTCATGGTGTGCAAGATGACGATAATCTTTTCCAAAAAAAAAAAAAAAAACAAAAAAAAAAAAAAACACCGGAAGGTCTTAAATAATAAGAAAATCTACGAATCCGAAACGATAAATCCCAAAACGGTTTCTTTCCCTATACGCATCGGATTCCACCTTACGATCTTGGAATTCTACATATTGGATACTTACCAAACCCGACTGTGCCACTGAAATCCATGAATGGTGTCTTTAAGCCCAAGAGAGCATCAGACCGTGTTGAGTATGAGATCAATCCTCCGGCTAATTCGTACGAAAAGCACACTGGGGTTTTGATTCGGTAAGCATATGCTGTCCACTCGTACGTCCGCTAGGAGTAATGCGCTCAAAAGGCGCAGCAGTGGCTTGAATTACCGCTACAAGTGCCGTTGGTGCTGTTGGTGCTGTTGGTGCTGTTGGTGCTGTTGGGGGCCGCCAAGTTCTCCAGATTCCACTATAAAGCGGTTAATCCACTCGATTGGCCCCCAAGCAGCCAACTCGGACTTGCGTACCATCGTGATTTGCAAGCCTTCTTATTTCCATGAAGTCGCGAAGGAGCGTCGTCAGGGTTCAATGATGTAGTAGCCGAGGATTCATCATTGGCGTTCCTCCGGTATGCGAACAGTTAGTTACATTACGTTCCTCTGATCGTAAGGCGTATAAGATATTTGCCGCCTACCCGTCCTAGCGGTTAGCAAACAAGCCGTTCTATATATAAAGACCTAGGTTACGCATAACTACCTAACCTACCTACTTCATTGGCGGTATCCACTCTATCAGTAGTTCATGTCTTGTGGTGTCGATCGATCAGATCTAATGCCCCCAAGAGTTTTGTAAACGAATGATCGAGCGGTATCTTTCAGCATGTTGGGGGCGTGAATAAAAGATGTATGAGCGCTAGCGGCAGGACTACGGTATATTTAGCTGTTTACTTTCGTAAAACGCTAAAACGATTTCCAGAGTATAGATTAATTGGTTCTCTTAGGAGTTTATCATGTCGTTGCAAACCCGCGGGGTTCCCATAAGAGAGATTTGATATCTGAAATATTGGATACATTCCTTCTGCTGTAAGCACTTTACATAGACTACATTATACTAGGTACATTAGGTAGACCCGGACTTGATCGATCTTGGTTCGTTATGTAATTCAAGATTCCGCACATCTTTCCTAAGAGGGATAGGGCTTGGATTTTAATTGGCTAGTTCGCTTTGCTACATGTATGTATGCTACGGCCCGTAGTTAGAAACTTTATCATAGAAATCTTTCTTCTCCACTCTCTATTCAATCATGTGACTTTACGGTTAACTCCCACCGTTTTCTCTTTTACCCACTCCCCTTTTCTTTCAACTACCACCTATTTTACTCCAATCGTTGCTACAATATAAATAATCGGAATCCTTCAGTGTTACTTCATTTATTGATTATCTTGGCTCTTTAACATCATCAAGTTACACCCGACCTCGTAAACTACTATCTTTCTAGCCAGTCTACCTCTACGTGATAAGTACGCGAACCGTTCATTCCTAGAGAAGTATAACATTCGGATCTGAATCCTAGTTTTTTCACATCTCATTTCTGTTCCTTTGTTAGGTAGCCATAGCGGTTTTACCTCTACGCCACTCGGTTATTTCTTTTTACCTTATGCGAAGGTGAGATCCCTCAAGGTGTGCCCCATCCTTACATGACGCTTAATTCGTAAGAGTCGTCCAGATCTTCAGCCAAGCCTTAACTAGAATGTACCCACTAACAGCTCTCACATCAGGGTTCTCGCTTCAACTTGTATACTACTGACCCAGTCAGGACCCATTGAATAACTCCCTAATCGAACAGAGTGATAATGCACACGTAAATTGTATACACATCAAGGTAGCAAGGTTGGCCCCTTAGTTAACCCTCCAGCTCTTAGTCACGTTGATAGTGCTGTATGGTTCAACGTTCTCTCCTAGCCTTGTCATTTCTACCGGTTCCTCGCTGTGGCCGGAGTTGGCCGTGTTTACCCGGGCGTAGGTTCGGCCAACCTGTTGCGTCCATGCCCTTTCTTCGTCAAAGCTACCTCGGCTCGCTCCCGTCATGCTCAACGGGTACAGCTTGTCCATTTGCTTCTGGACTCGAGCCTTCTCTACGTCATCGTTCACCGACGACACGTTTCCCTGCTTGTCGCTCGCCTCGCTGAGCTTGACGGAGCCGTGAGTATTCCTACGGTATCCGAATGAGAAGGTGCTGAAAAGTCCCCTTAATCCACCGTCCTCGGATCCTAGAGACATCTTTATTTTCTCCGCGAATGAAGTCAATAACTGGGGCATGGCCGGAAGGCATGCGCAGACAATAGACAGGTTCGCTTCTAGGGCGCCGAGGAGCGTCGCGATACCACCGTATTTGGTAAAGTGAGTAAGCATATACTCTAGTTGGGTTGCGAGACGGACGAAAGAGATAGCACAGATCCTATTCCGCTCTATTAGTCCCCCGCCCCTCACATATAGCATGAGAAATAGGAGTAAAACTTACAAGATACCAATGGTGAATAGGAAAGTCAAAGCGACCTTTTTGCTCGTCTTCATCGACAGAGTCCACACAACTGGCACCGGCAGTAAGAGGATTAGACAGTCAAGAACAGCTCCGATGGCTGTCTGGGCGACATAGAAGTGCGACGTGTTAATGCATTGGTAATCCGGATATGATAATTTATCCCAGTTAGCTTCGAAAGGCCGGCATCCGGCTAGAGTAACGATGGTAAAGCTGATCCCATAGGCGCTCGTAATTGCCATTAGGGTATAATCCGCAATGCGAAAGACATTGTTAGTTGCGAAGACGGAAAGCAGAAAGTCAAGGATCGAGATTTTGACGAATGTCACTGCCAGCGTTCCGCAGATGATGATGACCAAGAATTGCTATAACTCGAATTATTGAACGCTCGTGAAATGGCTAACACTATTAAGCATACCTTGTTCGAGAATAATAACTCCTCAAGAGATGCATCGGCTGAACTCTGGCCTATTCCTCCCTTCGTAACGATATAGTTCTCGCTAATAACGAGGCCAAGAGCAAATATCTAAGAGGGGGGGTCAACCGTGTACACGCAAATAGATATTATCCAATATTACTCACCCACGAAACAACGATCGTATAATCAGAAAGTCTCACCTTAGCTCGCCGCATAGAACGAGACCAGAACCTTAACCCAACAGCAGCAAACGAGATCGCGAGACCGACACTATTGACCACGAGAACCGCGGTAGGGAATCGCATGCTCGGTGTATAGGGGGCCATGTTTGCGACGATTTTGATAACTTTGCTGATGACGGACAAGAAACGAGCGGCGTGAGGAGGACTGAAGAGATATCTACTAGTGTGATCCCCGCGTCCTCGTACCGACTGAGCTGGTCTCTGCGCCGTATGGGAGTACGTAAGTTGATGAGGGGGAAGTACCGCAGCTCTTATTTGTGGTTATAGGCGCATTCTGCAATATAAGAGCTGTGCCATGCGCATAAGCCAACAGATCAATGAGTTGAATTTACGAGGATATTCTGCAGCGCTTAGTATGGGTTACATCGTAGCATTTCCATATGCAATCCTACACGCTCTACTCTAAAACGTGTGACTAGGATCTATATAACTACGTGCTACTCTAGTTTATCATATATTTAAAAATAAATCCAATGTGATTTAATCAAGGGGCCAGCGAGGTTCTACATACCAGACTCACCTTATAGACACCGCGTTCAACGAAATCCGATTCCTAACGCCAACCCCCTTACTACTATGGTCATTTTATTTTCTATTGCATTATCATGGAGCACGAGGCATACATTCTTAGGCGGAATTTCTCCGCAAATGCCAGGTAGGTTTGAACACCAGCTACAAACCTCGACGTCGTCTCGACTCGTGGGTTAATAAGTGAACTAGGTTGAACCTGTAATACTTTCTTTGGAAAGATGGCGGCTTCTCTCTCCACCCCAGCATCCCGGCGAATGTTGAAAACCTACGGGTGGCGGAGATAGGTGTTGGTACTGGGTATTTTCTCCCGGCCCGCGATCATGGTGGCGATGCTAAAACACATCTCGTAGGATTTGGTTGGTTGACTTGGCGCGATACCTTCCTCCTTCGGCCCAAATCGATGGCTTTGACATCGACTTAACTCAATGTCCACCGAGAGAATGGTTGCCGTCTAATGTGGCCGTACACAAGGTAGACTGTTTGAGCCCGTTGCCTGAGCATTTGCTTGAGCAGTATGATATCGTTCATATTCAACTCTTTCACCTTGCAGTGCATAACAATGATCCCGCGCCCATAATACGGAACCTGCTCGGGCTTCTCAGTATGTTATCTGCGGAATTATACCCCTCTAAATACGATATAATTACTGATACGTAGAATAGAGCCTGGAGGATGGATCTCGTGGGGAGAAATGGACTACAGCACCTTCAAGATCATCCGCACAGAAGAGGGGAAAGATGCTGAGGATTATCTAACTCCCCTTCTCGAGGTAATTGGGACATTAGGCGGAACAAGGCCAAACTGGACAGCGGATGAGTAAGTGACAACTGGTATACCAAGTAACTATGGCAGTACAGGCATTGACTGAATCATATTACAGCTGGCCGATCAGGTTGCCCCAATTCTTCGAGGATAACGGACTCACCAATGTCGCAGTTAACAACCGTCCGTTTCCGTTAGAGCTACTACCTTTCCAACTCGATACAGCGCTTATGGCATCCGAGGAGGTGAGTTATAAAGCCTTGGACCCTATGCGCAACGGCACTGGTGATCGATGCAGGGACTTGATTTTCAAGATCTTTCAAAACAGGCAGAAGCTGGCTTATAACGTAGGGAGATTGACTGTAGTCGGACAGCGACCATTACAATGATGCATCGAGTAATCATGATCGTATATAGCTGAATAGAGCAACCCAAATACCTAGATTTTATTGACTACACTTAGATCTATAATTGAATCCTGTAAGGCTTCTAGACTAGCCTCTCAACTAAGCCTGCCCACTGATCTCGGCGATGAGTGCTTCAGCAGTCCACTCGGGCTTGCTAATAAAGGGAGAGTGGCCCGCATCGACTTCAACAACTTTCTCAATCTTGTGCGGTCCGCTCGCTTTTGCGGTATCAACAAGATACCGCGCAGCAACCACGGTCGATGGCTTGTCTCCTAGACACAAGATATATGTGGTTGGGATATAGCGCCAGGCAGCATATGTTGTGGTACTCCAGAACGCCCCAAAACTCTGAGGGCGTAAGTCCTTGACTAACTCAGCAATAGTAGCGTCATCTAGTTCTTGATAGAACATATCCTTAGCATGCTCGGGTGCCACAGTGATAACGCCAGCCTAGCAAACGTAAGAAGTTAGAGTGCGTTGAATAAAGGAGTAAAGCAATATCGGAGTAAGTGATATCTTACATCAAAATCGGTTATCATCTCCGGTACCATGTTGTCGCGCGTCCCATGTGCCGAGTACTGGAAGCCCTCCGGTACAAGGAAGGCCGCGATGTAAATCAGTCGTATGACGCCGCCCTTCAGTCCCTTTGACGCACGCGTCTCTTTGTCCAAGCCTTCCAAGGCCGTACCCCCAGTCATACCACTGAAGCTGTGCGCAACGACGACGACATCATTCTCTTGGGAGAGGAGGTCTTCAACAGTTTTCCTGATGGTTTCGATATCCTTAGACCAGTCAGGTGTAGGTGGCGTAGATCCCGTCGAGGGTAAGGCTGGAGCAACAGCCGAGTAGCCTGCCTTGCCCAGTGCAGTGATGAGACTATCCCAGCATTTAGGACTGTGCCACGCACCATGAAGGAGAACGAATACTGGCTTAGACATATTCTGCTATGATAATGAACAACTTAGGGGGCTGTTTGGAGAGTATGCTGGGGGTAAGGATCAGCTTTAGTCTGCGATATCGAACGAGACTGCGAAGGAATTCTATTTAAAAGGTAATCCGGCTTGCAGTAAATCGATCGATTGAATCGATCGATTCAACTACATAGGGGGTTACGATATCAGATATCGAATTTATTTCCATGTACAAACCAATACTACTACCCCACGACATGAATGGAACGATGTTGGTTGGTGACCCAACTTACCTTACCCCCTGTCACTACATCCCCTGTCACTACATCCCCTGTCACTACATCCCCTGTCACTACATAAGGCATAGATTGGATACGCTAGATCCTTCTGCAGGTGGTATCCGACGTAAGGGTCCCAACTGATTCGACCGTTTTATTCCTTTCTCCGAAACAAAAACGGGACAGTCAGGTTTTTACCGTTTCATACGAAGAATCTTGAGAAATACATCTGTGAAGTGCCGATGTAACGGACATGACTAAACTATACCAAATATATACCTCCTGTTTTTTGATTCGCGTACGACAGTATTTCGCTGCTAATTATAGGCTAACCATATATACCTACCTATATATGTATATATATATATATATATATCAGATCGTATAATACAGAAGTCTTTTGTAAAAAAAAAAATAATGATAGATAATCGACGCTCTTACTTTAAAGCTGACCACCATAGGATAAGCGTAAAACTTCCAGTACTACATTCTATGTATAATATTAATAAATAATCGGACTCGAACCCTCGGACTCTTTCTACGGACTAGACTAGTTAGATTGAAAATGAATTTGCTGTTTTCTACCAACCGAGAGGATGGAGTGGATAATCGAGTGAGGCCATTCCTGATGGTTTACCAAGGCGCTTAAGTGCCGTAGGATCGATGCAATGGGTTACCTACAGGTACCGAAAATAACCTTATTTACCCCTGTACACTAGTTAATATACGGATCCTCATCAAGTTGTTAGTTTGTAGTACGACTCGCGGCCTAAGTCCTTTGATGGATATGTTGGAAAGAGTTGCTGATGCCCAGTAAAAGTGACGACGACGCCGAGTCGTCAGAGATAGGGGTTTTGTTTTCCGAAGAATGCCGTCCCCCATCTGTTAGCTACCTACATATAGTCATTCTTTTAGAATAGTTTCTACAGAATTGCCTTCCCGACCGGCATCTTTCCCCTTCACTAGTGAACTCTGACGCCTTCGCTTGGCACGATCTCTTAGTATGCTGTCTACTACGACCAGTTACGCTTGCCTAGGGGCCGCTGCCCTGGGAGCTTTCTCCCATTTTGCTATCTTTATTCGAGGTGAATGGCATATGCAAGCGCCTGCGCTCTTTACGATCTACTCTTTCCTCGCTTTCGTCATCTTTTTCGTTGAACAGCGACTCGGAGCAGACATCAACACTAGTTTCAAGATTACTTCTCTGATAGTAAGCTCATATGCAACTGCGTTATTCACTAGCATCGTCATATATCGAAAGTTCTTCCACAGACTACGGCACTTCCCCGGTCCCTGGCTAGCAGGAGCCACGAAGTTTTGGCACGTATGGCAATGTCGTACGGGGAAGAATTTCTTCGTCATCGAGGAGCTGCGCAAGAAATACGGCCCAGTTATTCGGACTGGCCCAGAGGAAATCACCTTCGTCGACGCTGCTGTCCCTCCAGCTGTTGATGGACCCAGGAATAAGTGTACCAAGGCTGTCTGGTACGACTTCTTGCTTCCTGAAATTGCAGTCAATACAACTCGAAACATAAAGGAGCACGACACTCGACGACGTGTCTGGGACCGAGGCTTCAGCAATAAAGCTCTTGCCATCTATGAAGAACGTGTCGTGGAATATGCAGAAACACTTGCATCACAGATTGAGAAGCTTGCGGTGGAAAACTCCCCCGTCAATGTATCGGACTGGTTTTACTGGTTTACATTTGATGTTATGGGCGAATTCGCCTTTGCACGATCATTCGGAATGTTGAAAGATAAGAAGTGGCACTTCGCAGTCCGCTTATTGAGGAGAGCTATGAGCTTGCTAGGGCCATTTAGTCCAGTGCCCTGGATTGCTCAAATCGCGTTCTATATTACACCCTGGATGTATATCGTTCGGGATTGGCTTGGTATGATGCAATGGTGTAAGGACCGCATGGGTGAACGGATAGCAGTATGTTTCTCCCCACCACGTCTTCGTTTTGAAGATTCTAACAAGTCAATAGAGGAAAGTGGAGAGGCCTGATGTCTCACACTGGCTCATCGAGGCGTCTCTTGAAAAGGGGTCCTTGGAAGCTGACCGTGAGTGGCTGAATGGTGATGCCATCACCATCATCATTGCTGGAAGGTAAGCCCACGGCATTATCACATCATCACTCGGCTCGTTTTACTAACCAACCTTAGCGACACCATCGCCCCAACCCTCGTCTTCGCTTTCTACGAGCTTGCTCGCAGCCCTCGGCACCAAGACATACTACTTTCCGAACTCAAGGATGTAGATATTTACGACAAGTCACAGCTCCAGAACTGTGACCACCTCACCGCCCTTATTAACGAGACATTGCGGTTGTACCCTCCCGTACCTACTGGTGGCTACCGCCAATCACCCCCAACTGGAATGACCATTAACGACGTATATATCCCCGGTAATGTTACAATTGTTGCGCCCAGATACTCTCTCGCGCGTCTTGACTCCTCGTACGAAGAGCCCGATCAGTTCATCCCCGAGCGCTGGACCACGCGGCCAGAAATGGTCAAGGATGCCCGCGGGTTTGCCCCGTTCTCCCAAGGCCGGTTCAACTGCATCGGCAAGAACCTCGCCATGACCGAGATGCGATTCGTCATCGCCCTACTCGTAAAGAAGTTTAAAGTTGAGTTCTGGGGCGATGAGAAAGGAGAAAAGTTGTTCGCCGATTTAAGAGATCAGTTCACAGCCGCGCCAGGACGGCTGGACTTAAGATTCCGGCTTAGAGAACAATCATCTTAAGCTGTAAATCTAGGTATATATTCTTTTATTATACTTGTTCCTATTAGATATATGAAGCGTCTGTATGAATGATTTAGATGTACCCAATGTACATTTCGGATATAAATGTTGGAAGCGAATGCCACAGCGGCAAGAATGATACCCAATAACGCCCTTCTTTTACCGTATGGTGTCGGATTAGTTTATAAGATATTATATCGATCCCATTATGTTAAATTATTTTTCAGAAGTGTACTATTAGGTGTTTAAACCCACGTCATTCATCCTCGTAATGCTCTATAATACGCGTATGCCTTAGATAATGGAGCAAATGGCTACGTGAGAGCCTATATAACTACAAGAAACTTTCTTAATGCTCGGAATGGAGCTGATAAACTATTTTTTGAGGGAATTCTAAAATGTATAAATACTTGTCAAGTATCTACCCACTACAACGACCAGGAGGTTAAGAAAGTTCCTTTATTTAAGCAAGATCTTGGTATCCCAAGAGAAAAGGGGGGTAATCACTATGATATCGGCAACTGTTGGGACTCCTATATAAATCTGCTCTTCACTGCAGAGTCCTGGGATAGTGTTCAAAATCAAGGGCAGCTTTTCCCCGAGGTGATGAGATTAGCATATCAAAAATATCATCTACTTCTAACTCTTCATAGTCTATAATGGCCCTGTTGATGTCCAAGTCGAGTTGATCGGTGACGGGTAAGGTTCAAAGTGCTTGTTAGGGGGTTCCAGCCCAGTCCAGCACGGAGAAATCGGTCTCTTGACAGATCAGTGGACGACTTTCTGATCAATATCCATTAATTCTTTTGTGGAATAGTTGTAGCGCATTTTCTAGTTCATGGTTTATTCCTACTATATGTCTTTCGTTATCCTTCCGCATTTTGAAAGTGTGCCAGAAATGTTTACTTATTCGAATATGGCCGTAGTCGGGTTAACGTCTTATAATTCTTAATTTATCTACTGCAAAAGGAGTCCTATGAAGAACTAGCTGCGTTGCCCGCCCGCGCAAGCCCGTACGGGGGAAAAGGGGGGATTCCTGCGCAAAACTCACGCCACACCTTAGCGCACGTCCGATGAATTGTTCGTAAAATTAATTGAATTATTTTACTTTTGGGTGAATTTTCTAATAATTGGTATTGTTTGATAGAATGGCAAAGGAAAATGTCGCCAACTTCGGGGCGATTCTAAAGATCTAATTGGATCTTGAGGCTCAACCAATGAGATGGCATATATCGACCTGTCATTCCCAATTTAAGAGACTGACGTCATGACTTATACACAACTACGTGAACCTTGACGAAGATGAGCGTCACGAGTATCTGATACTACGCCATCAAATCCAACTTCTTTGTCCGGATTCTGAAAGTTCTTACATGACTTGATCTTTTCCTCGGTGACGTAGTTTGGAGTGTGGCAGCTATCTGGAGAGCTATAAGAGCACGCATAACCCCGTAGTGAATAAGCCACAACATTATTAAACACTATCAAGTATTCAAATTGAATCCTACTTTATAAAAAGCTATATTTACTAAAACAACTACCGTTAGAATTGAATCGCCATCATGGGTCTCGCAGCGGGTGTCGGTCACTTCTTCCAATCAATCATCGAAGTGATCCAAGGTTTCTTAGGAGCTGTCATCAACTTCTTCCAATTGATTCTCAACACAGTTATTGGTCTATTCCAAGGCTTCGTCAGCTTCGTTGAAGGCACTCTTGGCTTCGCAATTCGTGAGTCTAGCCGTCGTCCCTCGGCTCACTTCCAATTAATCGTCCATACTAATTCGCTATAGACAATTTCTTTATCTTGGGTACCTTGGCCGCGGCTGTATTCGCATATCTCCTCTACTCTCAGAGGAAAGGAACCACTCCTGTTAGCCGGGCAGTTAAGAACAAATGAAATTAGTGTACGGAAAAGGGGTTGAACTTGGGCGCCTCGGTTGTTATCAAGCGAGCTAGGAGCCATGATTGAACGATTACATACGTCAGGGGTATTGTGCTCGGGCGTTGGGGAGACTGATCCTTTGAGTATACGATAATTTGAGTCGATGCTAATGATATTTGTACTATATGGATGTATTTATCTCGATGTAAGAGGCAATAAGCCAGCTATTATATGAATGATTCTCTAGGATATCCTACCAACGTTTCTAATGCTATAATTGTCTAGCTCACAGTTTATTTATAAGTTTAGGATAAGAGTTGGTGTTAAGCGGCCCCTGTGATTTTAATGCCTTGGATATTTTATAAGCTGATTTTGAGTAACTACCTACCTAAGGTATAAGTAAGTCAACGTATTTATTCTCGAGGTAAGTGTCGGTGTATATCTTCTATAGTCTAAAATTGAGTGACCCTATTGTGAGATCCTTCCTACCAAAGCACCATACCGGGATAGGACTTGGCGTGTTTGGGATTTCTCTATCAGTTCTTTTATCTAGGATATTTGGGACGTGGCGCGATAATCTGATGTCGATAGGGTCGAAAATCGCCCCGCATCGTGATCAGCTTCAGGGGTTAATAGACCCTTTGTTGTTTTAGTGACGCGTGCGCCAAGACTCACTTCACCCAAATTGTTCATCTCAAACAACAGTCTCCGTCGAAAGTCTTCTGGCCCGCGATGGCGTTAGTTCTAGAGCGACCACATGCATAAGGACCGGGTTGTTCCCATTACATATCTTCATTCTGCGCGCCAATTTTAAGGCTGATAGTGTATCTGAATTTCAGGAGTCAGTAACCCACTGCTTCGCGCCGCATATGAAACCTTCTAACAAGCCATCTCCGTGGTTCTCATTTCGCCCAACCAAGTCCCCAACTCAACTCCTTTATTTTGAACTCAGAATGCAGGTGCATTTTCTTGGCAAATTGATATTCCACCAATTCGAGAACTCATTTGAACCGAAACCCTGTTTAGTATGTTCGTGCATAGCGCCGACCCAACACCACGGTGGATCGACATGATCTTCGTCTTCCCGAATGCCACTGTAAAAGACCCAAATGCGGCTTCTGGTAGACATGGGTAGGGCTTTCAGTAAGTTAATATAAGGAGGACGAGTATTCTCTCGACTTGATTCCGTCTCTCTTGGTTTATCAGACTACCTATCACAAGTCTTCGTTCATTCCTTTGAAGCCACCTTCATCACACTCGTTCTTGCTTTCATACTTGACTTGAAGTCAATTCACATTCGTTACCGCAAGTCGGCCTTCACGAACAGTCTATATTTCACGTATCGCACATATAAGCAACCAAGTTCAATATGCCTTCTGCACTTAGATCCAGCTTATTGGCTGCCATTGCCGGTGCCGTTTCTGTTTCTGCCCATGGTCATGTTACCACTGTGACTATCGACGGCAAATCCTATACAGGATTCGATCCCACTTCTGCGCCTTACGCAACTCAGCCGGACAGTATTACTTGGAGCAACGGGGCTACAGACAACGGCTTCGTGCTCTCGTCGGCGCTCCAAGACCCCGATATCATCTGTCACTTGGACGCTACCAATGCTGCTTTGTCTGCACCTGTCACCGCCGGTAGCAACGTCTCAATCACCTGGAACCAATGGCCGGATTCTCATAAGGGACCGGTTATTGACTATCTAGCGGACTGCGGTGGTAACTGCTCGAGTGTCGATAAGACTACTCTCAAGTGGTTTAAGATAGCGGAAGCAGGTCAGCTCACGCTGGGTGCCGGCAGTGGTACAACCGGCAAGTGGGCCGATGATTTAATAATCGAGGACAGCCTTACTTGGCAGGTTACTATTCCCAGCGCCCTTAAGTCTGGAAACTACGTTCTTCGCCACGAAATCATTGCTCTACATGAGGGTGGCACTGAAGGAAAGGCGCAGATGTATCCTCAGTGTATCAACCTCCAGGTTTCTGGGTCCGGTACTCAGTCACCGGATGGCGTCGTCGGTACACAGCTTTACACCTCTACCGACCCCGGAATCTTACACAACATCTACAATGACGAAAAGCTTACGTCGGTTTCTGATTACGTGATTCCCGGACCTGCTTTAGTGAAGTTTGATGGATCATCGTCCAGCAACGGTGGTGCTTCTTCTTCGTCTGCTGCTTCGGCTCAACCCACCACCACCGCTCCTACTGCTACTTCTGCTGCCACTTCTGCTGCCACTTCTTCTATCGCTACTTCTAGCGCTAGTAGCACTTCTACTGCTGCCGCCAACACTCAGCCGGCTGCCAGCTCACCTGCTGCTTCTTCAACGCCGAAGAAGACTTGCTCCAGCAAGCGTCATGCTCGGCGCCACGCTCGTCAGCTCAAGAGCCTGTAAGAAGGAGAATTGAATTATACTAGGGATCAATCAAGTAGGTGGTGGTTAGGGTTTTAATTCGCTGTATATATAGGATGAACTCAATATTATAGTGAAATTACGAGATCTTGAGATAGTATCATAAATAAACTGAAAATGAAGCAGCTCGTATAATACTCAAGTTCCCTTTGAGAATCTCGCGTGTCTATATTGTGAAGACATGTTTATTTTCCCCTTACATTGGACGTGTCCCTGTTTATGCATCTACTATGCTATATGAATTAGTAGCATTGCATACAGATTGTTCTATCTAGTAAATAGATGCTCATAAAGAGTCTATCATTATGTAAGAGTTATGTACCCCGGTAGCTCACCTCAATCCGTTTTAAGCTTCATCTCTCGCCCCCACCAAAGCTACAACTACAACAACTTCCATGTACATAACAACTACGTGCTCTACATCTCAAAGCTATTGGATGCGCAATGCAGACAGCGTCATTTGCGTTATAAATTATAATGGGACCTTCACCGATTAGAGAGGATAATACGGCTGAGAATAGCGCTTCCTTTGACATCGTCCAGCACGGCCACAAGGATCTAGTCCAAGCAATCGCTTTCAACGCATACGGCGACAGATGCGCTACGGGTAGTGTAGACGGGAAGATTCGCGTCTTCAATCGCCACCAAGATGGTATCTGGCGATTATGCGATAATTGGAAAGCTCATACAGGCGAGATTCTAGAGGTTCGTTTTTCTTAAACTCGGATAATTCATAGCCTTAGTAGCATAGCGACGAGGTTTATAAGGTTGTTTAGCTTCAACATATTTCTAACAGTTCGTCTAGCTTCAATGGCTACCACCCACCATATATCCTAATTTACTAGCCTCCCTCGGTATTGAGGGCCGCTTTAGACTATGGGCTGAGGACCCTTCAGCCGCCCCGGGAAGGCGTTTCAGCGCGAGGGACGGGAATGGCAAGAACGTTTCCGAGCTGAGGTCCGCCCGGTATCCTTATAGGTCCTTTTCGGTCAAGCATGATGAGGTGACCCGGTCTACATATGTTGCCCTTCTTGCTTCGGACGGCCATCTTACGGTATTCGAAGGCGAAGAGCCGGAGACTCTAAACGACTACTCAAAGTCTGATGACTTTCAGGCTTGCGCTAAGCCGAATCGTGGCGAGGAAACATGTTTCAAAGTTCGCTTCGACCCGAATCCTGAGCCTTGCTATAATGCCCTGAGAGCCGGCGTACCAGCAGATGCATTGAGTCTGGTAGTATCGGGCTTAACTACGGTAAAAATCTTTAGAACTCGTGATACTGTTGCTAGTTCCTTCGGTGCCCCGACAAGGCAAAGACAGTTCTACCTAGCTATTGAGATCAGAGATCATAATCACTTAGTCCGAGACGTCGCCTGGGCTCCCGGAAACTATAGGGGCTACGACATGATTGCTACGGCATGCCAAGACGGCTTTGTGCGGGTATTTCGAGTCGATACTCCCTTTTCACAAGATGACGGCAAGTCCTGGGCTCTAGCAGATATTCTGGGTAACGCAAAAACCGACGAAAACTCCGCTTCTAAAAGTGGTCATCTCCGTAGATCTTCTCAAGCTCCTTCCGGCATAAGAGCCGAGATCGACAAGTCTGGGACTCACGGAGAACGTACCTCAACCGATCTACCGGGACAGGTCCACCACACCGTTAAGCTGCTGTCTAAACTCAGTGCTCACCGGTCTCCTGTATGGAGAGTCGACTTCGACGACGACGGTCAAATTCTAGGGAGCGTCGGAGATGAGGGCAAGTTAATATGCTACCGGCAACTTCCCGACGGGTCGTGGGCAAAGAGCTCAGAATTAGCCATGATGAAAGCTAGGATGACCGCACCGCCCGTCCACGTGGGATGAAGGGCCCGTAAACGACGACTAAACTCACAATACCATGATACCCCGCATCGAAATAAACGAATAGAACTAAACGATCGCTCAATATGGATAGAGTACCTTGGGTGGTGTGGTTGAGAGGACCCCTTATTCTTATAGAGCTAATCAAACAAATTATACATAAATATTCAATTTTTGATCCCTTGCTCAACGTTATAAGGAATCGCAATTCCACGCTCGCCCATTCCGGAAATCTCAGTGAGCTCTTATATTACAAATAAGTACTCGCTGAAACATGCGCTCCGCTTGAACGATTAAATATCATCACCCTCTCCATTATTTCCTCTTTAATTTCTCAGACTATCACTTTTTAAACACCAAGTCAAACACAAAATATAGCGTACTTCACTTCATCAAAACAAGGACCACTCCAAAACAGTATTTATTACCTAACACTGGTTGCATATATACATCTATCTAACTGTATATACCTATACAGCTGCAGTACAATGGTTGCAGGGGTTATAGGTAGCGTACATACCAGTAACCCACGTGGATCCCCTGACGTCAACACTCCAGCATAATCGCATACATTCATTCCTCACGATTCTAGAGCAGACGTTGACCGCCGCTTAAAACTAAAGATGCCGTAAATCCGTAGAAGAAATATCTTCGAATGTTTTCGAGAAGGGGGGAAATAGACAACCTACCCAAGACAGTTCGTCTGTTACTCAAACGGGAAGTGTGGTCTCGCCACTTTTTTTTCGATCGATCACGAGTCTTAATTTGTTAGTGTAGTCTTGGACCCCTTTTATAGCTCCAATTCCCCAAGTCCCCCAAATCCCATGTCGCTCGTTCAACATGTCACCGCAAACGAGGGCATCGACCGCGTAGCCCCAAGAATACGAAGAATACGGAGAGGAAGAGACTCTATGGCGCACCCCGAGTAGGTTACGACGCCTTCGGCCACAGAGACGATACTGCCACTATGGCCTCGCAAGAGTCTCTCTTACTCGATTCTATTCCTGCTTATGAGGTCCCCGCTGTGAAGAGAGCAGGTAAGTAGCTCCATCTCATATCACCTACCTATGGATAATATAACCTAACCTAATTGACCCCTTCTAGCCCAAGTCGCGTTCGCCATCGTATCATGCTGGTTCGCCGCCGGCATCGTATACGGTTTCGCATCGCTAAAACCCGTGTTAATCGACGAGGGCGTATACGACTACCTTTGCTCTCACGATGGCCGCGATGAGAGCGGCATTAGTGACGACGGTACTGACTTGGTGCCCTGCGCGGCGCAGGATATGCGTCTAAATCTATTCTTCATTGTCGCGTCCACCACGACCAATGTCTCGTCCCTAGTCGTTGGATGGGCTCTCGACCGCTACGGACGTCGCCCATGCTATGTTATCTCGGGCATATTGATGATCGCGGGGTGTGTGCTGATGGGACTCGCGTTTAAGATCTCCCAATTTGACGGGTACTTGGTGGCCAACATATTGTTAAGTCTAGGCGGGACATTCGTGTTCATCCCTAGCTACCAGCTTGCGAATGCATTCCCGCGATACTCGGGTATTATCGTCGCGCTAGTGACGGGTGCCTTCGACGGCTCCGCTGCTATATTCTTATTCTACCGGCTAGCATGGGAGTCATCGGGCCGCACCTTTACGCCCTCGCATTTCTTCTTAGCGTATACGACTGTGGGCGTGCTACTTCTTGTAGGAGAGTTTACGCTCATGCCTCCGCGAGCATATCACTCGGCGTCTGAGAACGAGCGCAAGCTTGAGACAGGGCAGGATGAAACAAGAGACGTACACGACTCAGACGACGACCTTGAAGATCCTGACGAAATCCAACGGGTGAGGAATGCACGCTTGGAGCGGCGTACTGCTAAACTCAAACGGATTAAAGAATTAGTAGGCAATGAGACGGAGCGCGAGACTCGCCTGCAGGTTGAGCAGAAGCGGCAGGCGGCCAGTGGTATCTGGGGTATCCTACACGGCCTACCGGCGCACCGGCAGATGATGACGGGGTGGTTTATTCTCCTCCTACTACTGACGGTATTACAGATGCTGCGTATGAACTTTTTCATCGCTACCATCCGCGCCCAGTACCGGTACTTATTAGAATCAGAACGGCTCGCCGAAAAGATCAACCACTTCTTCGACGCGGCGCTGCCCGTAGGAGGGGTCTTTGCGACGCCGTTTATCGGACTCCTGATCAATAGCTTGAGCGTAGCAGCAGAATCAGCTGTATTGACCTCTTTCATTCTGGTCGTCGGGGTACTCAACTGTCTCCCCCAACTATGGGCCGGGTACGCGACAGTAGTAGCCTTCGTATTATTCCGGCCGCTATACTACAGCGCGGTCAGCGACTTTGCCACTAAAATATTCGGCTTCGGAACCTTTGGCCGCATCTACGGCACCATTATTTGCATGTCGGGTCTCGTTAACTTCGCGCAATCAGGCCTCGACGCGCTGATGCACGGCCCGCTACACGGTGATCCGACGCCGATCAACATCGTCTTTGCGGTAGCCGGTACGATCCTTGGCGCGACACTGACTGCTTACGTCGTCATCCGGGGCCGGTCCTTCAGGCGAAAGTTACAGCAGAATGCAGCCGCTGGGATGATCCAAGAGAGGCTTCATCTAATACGGGAAGAAAGGGAAGCGGAAGAAGAATGCTACAGCGCAATAGATTAATTAGTAGTTCAAATTGAAGAGGACCTGAAATAGTAGTGGATAAGATGTTGTTGTTTTGGGAAAGATTCTAATACTCCACTTTCAAGTGGGAAATCTTATATATACCCCTTTATATACCCCTTATTATTATTACTCCTTCCCACAAACCCAACCCTCAAAAAAGAAAAGCGATAATTACCTAAAATATAGAGTACCGTATACCTTGGGGTAATATGAATAAATATCTATATACCTACATATAACCAAGACGCCAGAGGGTAACATGGATAAATACCCAAAAAAGGATCGGATCCTGAACGGTGTGATCAAGAATCGATACTCAGTGAATAATACAACATAATTTTATATTCTCTCCCCCCCCTGCAACGCCTTTATCCAATTCCAAGACTTAGCCGACACACCTTCTCCATGCCGCAGAGGCAATCCAAAAGGTATGCTAGGTACTAAGGAGAGCCATTAAAGTCTTAGAGGGTATTTCTCTCTTAGCTGCGCACCAAACTTGAATATGATGATAGGGATAGGGATCATAGCCACGCTGACAAAGCCAAGAACGGAGCTCCCCCAGCCTACCCCTAGGTTACCAAACAGTGCCGGTCCGCATAGAGGAAGAAACGCAGCAATGACGCTGCGCAAGACAGTGAAGGCAGCTATCCCCGACGCAGCGTACGAAGGATAAGCGTCGATAATATAGGCTTGTGTAGGCATGAAGACTCCAATCACACCAAAGCCGAGAGGAAGCAGGCCTAGGACCGGCACGATCCAGTGCGTCTTCATCTGAGCTGACCATCCGTACCAGAAAAATGAGAGCGGGCAGAGGAATGAGTACCAAATCATAATGGTTAAGCGGAACTCCGGTTGGAATGCTCCGCCGTTAGCTTTCGTCAGGCGGACTACTGTTCTGTCTGACATCACTGAGAAAATCCAAAGGCCGACCATATAACCCACGCCGATAGAGATAAAAACCAATCCGGAGATACCGGTACTCCATCCGTAACGAGTTTCGAAAGTCGGTGGGATAGAGTTATACATCAAATAGACGCATCCGTAGATGAAAGATACATATAGAGACTGTATAAAAATCATAGGCGTCAACACAAGCATCTTCAGTGGCCGCAGCATACCAGCTCTCATGATATTTAGTTGAGATGATTTTCCGGATCCAGCATCGTAGCAAGTCCTAAGGTCCGTTCGCTTCAGCTCTTTATTTAAACGCTTAGCCTTCCGTTGTAAGAGGACGTTGTGGTTCGTCTCGGGGAGGAAAATGGCCAAAATGAAAGTAATAATAGCAGACGGGATCAGCACGATCCAAAACGACCAACGCCATCCAATAGATCCGGCAATGAAAGCACCTATTATTGGGCCTACTGTTGGCCCTATGAGTGGTCCCAACATCCACAGAGAGAGAGCCATGCCGCGCTTCTCGACGGGGAATAGGTCGCCAATGATGGCGCCTCCGAGTGTCATGCAGCCGCTACCTCCAATACCAGCCAGGAATCGAAATCCTATCAGTATCGCGAGACTAGGGGATAAAGCACATCCGATATGCCATAAGCAGAAGAAAATATTAGAATAAGTGAGCACGTTGCAACGGCCAAAGATCTCAGAAAGGGGGGCGAGTAATAAAGGTCCCGTGGCATAACCCAACAGATAAATGCTGACTGGGAATGCACCATACGTAGCGTTGGAGTTATGGAAGTCTTTGCTGATGTACTCGATAGCGGGAGCTAGGACGGACGATGAGAAGGGCGACATAAAAGTAATGGCCGACAGCGCCCATACAATTACCCACTTCCGGGTCGCTGAGAAGTTTAAGGGCATCTTTGGGTCATCTTGACTCTCCCATCCAACGATAGAGTTCTCAAGATCGGAAAGCGGAAGCAAGGTAGGCGCAATTCCATCCTCCTCCTTTGGAGTAGATGGGCTCTCTTGACCCTCTTCGTTGTCGAGTTGTGTGAGCCTGCCTGGGGTCTCTCTCGCTAATCCACTTGTAGAGCGAACTTTTCGCATCTGGTCCCGATCGAGGGTGAGTTTTCCAGTAGAGTAGGCTGATCGTATTTGATCTTGATCTAAGACAAACGAGAGGCGAACTACATCCAATGATGAACGCACTTCGTTCTTCATCCGCGCTACCTCAAGTCGTATATCCATCTTCTCTTCGTCTGTTTTTGAGGCATGACTACTATCGTCTGTTCCAGTCCCAAGCTTTTGCGAATCGCTTCGTTCCTTGTCCGGCTTCGAAGTACGGCTGCTCTCATCCGTAGCATTTTCCTGCTTCTGCGGACCGTCTTGTATTACATCCAGTTTGCGAGTTTCCTGATCTTCATCTTGTTTCGAGGTATTGTTACTCTCTTCTGGTTGGTGGGACTCAGTATCTGGTATCTTTGGTTCAGCTTCCTTCTCCTCATCAGAATTTGCAGGGGGAATGTCGTTGTTCTCTGCTCTAGTTTCAGTGTTCTGAGCCATGGCAGCAAGAGTTGGCCTGGTATTAGTGATGGCTATTAGAATAGGGAACGAAATGAGCCAATTCCACCAGAACATTATTATCAACAAGTAGACGCATCGTTACTTGAGGATTCAGTTTTGGTCTTAAGCCAGACTTAAGATAGAGATCAGAGGGCACGAGATGACATAACTAGGTTCTCAACCATCAGTCTGGGGTTTACGTGGAAAGCTTCTCGGGACTTCAAACAAACTTCCCGCTGCGAGAAATCGGGACAGGGCTTCAAGTAATATCCATTTCCGACGTCTGGTCACCGACTCTTGCAGTACCTAAGGTATAGGACTAGGTTACCTATTTGAATAGGATTAGGATACCTGTAAGACTTGAGGATTATGACCACTCGCGCGGGCCATGCTTGGTTACTTTCGGCAGGGAAGTCAATGGTAAGCTTGCGAGGATCAAGACAGTAGTTTGAAGTTTTGAGTGTTGGGATAGAGTTCCAAGTTAAAGCTAGAGATCAGCCGTGTCACTTAAGATGCCGAACCACAGACGTAAACACACCACCAGAGATCTAATAATTGTTGGTGATAGATAGAACTGATATAGCTTCAAAGGTCGTGAATTTGAGGATTTGATATGTTGAGATGACTGAGAAGCAGCACTGCAAATCATTCTGAAATTTACCAAACAAGCCTCATTTTTGATTAGATGGGGAGGATGAGAGGATATCACCAAATCGTATCCATAAGAGTTTGCAAATCAAGGCCATAAGAGGATGTGAACAAACAAGACCATGTCAATTAGGTAGTAAAGTGTAAAGTTGTTCTCGTGCGTACGTAAACTAAAGGAGATCTGACTTTGTGAAGTTAATTTCAGCCAATTTTACCGAACGGCCGGGTAGCAAATGCGACCAGGTGATGACAATCCCCCGTGCCTGCTGCCCGATAGGCAAACAGGTATACTATAAAGTTGACCAGACTGCTGCCAGATAAGGTTGTTATGACATAAAACTTGCAGGAGCTACTTCGTGATGCTTGCCTTTCTTGCAGTTGGTGTACTAAGACCCATAATTGAAGCTTTCTTACATACAGACCATACGGGCATAGATTCGTTGTACAAACGCGTGATTGGTTACAATCCGATCGGCAAGATCCACGTGCGTTTCAGTACCTAATGTAAATGCTGCATTAAGTAGCGTGTATCGTAATGTACATGTGTACTTCGTATTTGTCCACTGCAGCCTTAATTCGTAATTCGTGAACACCATCAATTAAGGCCACGACGCACCTCCCATTACCATCCGACTTGACTTTAATGTGATAACCCAAAGGTCGGACAATGGGGTTCCTCTCGCCGATTCCTTGACCTAACAATATTGGTTACCTCCTATGTTATGTCTGAGCCGCAAAGATGCCGACCGCCGCGCAATCCTCCCAGCTCTCCAACGCCGAGACCTTGTACCTTTCCAGCCTCTCGTTGGTTTGCGTCGCTGTCCTCATACGAACATTTGAGGGTGAAGGAGAACCTCTCGTCGCCTCCCTGGCCCTTAGTGGTATCGCCTTCGCTGCTTCCTATGCTATGATACGATGGCTCGGCCCGACGTTTATTAAAGCTGGTTTGAAAGGTCGCGATCTCTCCAAGGTGAACAATAGCAACTACATACCGGAATGCATGGGTGGTATATGCGCAGTGGTCTACCTATTGATCATCATTGTCTTCATACCATTCCCGTTCTACAAGGATATCGTGGTTGCTACTAGTGGTGGTGGAAACCGTGATGTCGTCAAGAACGTGGAATTTGTTCAGCAGGGAAGGTTACTTCACAAGTTTCCTCATAGCAAGGTACGAGTTATCAAGTTATCATCGCAAGTCTCATAGCAAGTCGAGTTAGGAATATAGGAATGACCAACTGACGAGTTCCTGTCTTTATACAGCTAGCCTCTTACCTCTCCGCCATCATCTCACTCCAGTCTATCACTCTCCTTGGAATTGGTGACGACTTATTCGATATCCGCTGGCGGCATAAATTCTTCATCCCGGCCTTTGCCTCCATCCCGCTTCTAGTCATCTACTTCATTGACTTCGGCGTCACTTCGATTGTACTTCCAACCTTTCTCCAACCTTATATCGGTCGCGAGTTATTCGATCTCGGAATCCTTTACTATGGATACATGTCAGCCTTTTCCATCTTCAGTCCCAATAGCATCAACATTCTTGCTGGAATCAATGGTATCGAGGTCAGCCAGAGTATTGTCATTGCGCTGCTTCTCGCATTCAATGATGCGCTCTACCTACTCACGCCATACCCTCATCCAGCTACTGACTCGCACTTGTTCTCCCTCTACTTCCTCTTACCCTTCCTAGGTGTGAGTTTCGCGCTGCTGATCCACAATTGGTATCCTGCCCGCGTCTTCTGTGGAGACACGTATTGTTACTTCGCCGGCATGGTATTCGTGGTGGTTAGTATCCTAGGCCATTTTTCGAAGACTCTGATTCTACTGCTGGTCCCTCAGATCTTCAATTTTGTCTACAGCACACCCCAGCTATTTGGGCTGATCCCGTGCCCACGTCACCGCCTGCCACACTTTAACGCGCGGACCGGCTTACTCGAGCCAAGTGTGACCAAGTGGGAAAAGGACAAGCAACCCCGTCTTATTATCGCAAAGGCCCTACGGCTATTGTCGCAGCTCAGGTTATTACGCCTCAAGGAGGATGAACAGGGTCTAATTGAGGAGACAAGCAACTTGACGATTCTGAATCTCTGGCTAGTCTGGAGAGGCCCGATGCGTGAGGATAGACTTGCCAAGGAGATCACAGCCATGCAGACGGTATTGGGCTTGTTTGGCCTTTTTGTCAGACACAAACTGGCCCTCCTCATCTTCAGGGAGGATAATCTAAACATTAGAAGCGCTGTTTAGCCAAAAGTTTGACTAGACTACTTCTGCAGATACCCATTGCATACCCGTTGCGAATTATTGTACAAATAATGAAACTCTAGCTGGACCACGTATATAGACTCAGGCAATTCGCCTAAACGCGAGATCTGATAGTAATCGGATCGATGATTTACAAACTACGTCCCATATTCCCTATTTCGTGAACTAGAACCCTGTACGAGCTAAACTTGGAAATATATTACCCTGTTAAGACCTGCAGTAGTCTCTCGAACAAGGGTTCAACATCCCGCTCATCATAGTCAAGGTCAAGACCTAGTGATACCCTGGCGAAGGATCCTTCCGATCTACACAGATCTATGTATCATAGGCTTGGTGAGTACTACATGATAAGTCAAGTCGTACGTCCAGTCAAAACATAGTGTTGTCTTAGTTCCGTGTCTTGCCTTAATAATAAGAGCCATCTACTTCGGATCAAGTCACAATAACGAGTCTTGTTCAAAAACGTACCTATTTACAGATATGTGTACCCAGGTAAGTAGACTATCGCTTATGCACTCGAAGGAATATCTTACATCATGCGAGCCTTTAAGGCCAGAAGATGATTGGCTCGAAGCAGCAAAAGTACTATACTCGATAGAGACGTCACTACATGTAGGTAGCTATGGATTAATACAGTTAAGACCCCACGTTATTACCACGCGTGAATCCGACATATATTATCTGTATGTATCTACATGTACCTACCTACCTAATATATGACGTCCCTCACCGCAGAAGAAATAGCGCACGGCTTTATCCGGATCGACTACCTACTATATATGTATACACATCTATATATCAATATACTTAGAGGTGAACACCATTTACGGAATCATGACACAACCGATATATCGATATGAGATACAGAAATGTTCCACATCCCCTATGGTTTACCGTGTACCATAGGAAGGCCATCTTCTGGCCAATCCAACATCCACCACAACTAACTTCTGTCCCCTCCCATCAGTCACCTACGAGTATCTAACTCAGTGAGACGCGTACCTTGTTCTAGTTAGACATATAAGGGAAGTAGTCCACATCATATGACCGACATCCCATCCATCTTGCTATACGTCAGGAGAAGTCAGGTGAGCCTATGGGAGGAGCTTACTCGCCACCCTAGATAATAGAACATATGCAAGCATCTAAGTTCGAATAGTTAAGAAGACATAATGTGATCTTTCATAAATCCCACTCAACTCGCATCGATATCCCATTTGAAATGGAACGAACCTATGCCGAGCTGAGCTAGTCTCACATTAGTTGTGAAGTTGCAGCTATCGACTTCAAGTAGTAGTACATATAGACATACGAATCTCTACACCTTTTGGACTCCGCCCATTCCAGTCCTCGTGACTACCGACTGCCTCAGAGTTGCATTCCGTATTGTCGGTACAACTTGAGCAGTCAGAATGGCCGACTCATCAACGTTCAAGTCCTGTTCATGTAAAATCCCACCAAGCCAAGCCGCGTGAAGCCCCTCGCGCCGTAACGCGTTAAGAATGATTCATACCGAATCTAATGAAAATAAATAAAACCGATATCTTTTGGAAGATCTTCATGCCGATGCCCTGTCGTGGACCGCACCATACCCCCCCATTTAAGACCTACCCCAACGCCTGACGTAGAAAATGACGTTACCCATTCGGCGTGTCCACCGCTGAGACCCCAGTACTCCATACGGAGACCTAAGGCCAAGATGCAATCAAGAGATACGCCTCGAGAGGGTGCTGTCAAGTATCTGGACGTCCCACTGTATATTACAAGTATTCCCGACTCGACATGTCGCTTCTAGTTGAAGCGATCATTCAGCGCTTTTATCAGCAACGGGAGCTTCTAGGGTAGTAATATCCGAGCTTGTTGGTGATTTAGCCTCCTCCAATACAATACTTGGCGGCTTCAAAGAGACTCCTGCTGGTTTTGTCGCCGCTGCCTTATTCATCCTGCTTTTCGTATAGTCGCTCAAACTCAGCTTCTTCTTGATTGGGCTAGGTTGAACCGCAACGCCGTTAACCGACGCCGGTGCGAATGGACTAGGTAGATTGCTACTGGAGAATGGCGACTGGGTTGGGGTCCCAGATGCAGACAACGGAGTCGTAACACTAGGAACTACCGTGCCATTAAACGCGGGGACAGGCGGCATTTGAACACGTAGTTCGGGCGACTTGTTTTTTATCGGCTTAGGTATTGCCGGAACCACAACCGGGGGACTTTTGGTATCTGTGGGCGACACTGGTGCATCCTCCATCGATGTGTCAATAGGTGACTCGACTTGTGGTGGCGTTGACTTATCCAGCTTTTCTGCTTCAGGGACGACCGTCAAGTTGTGCTCCACCTTCGGGGAGTCCAGGTCCATCTTGACAGTAGCGGACGTTATCGAAGTGGGAGAGGCGGAATGAGCCTTTCTCTTTCGTTCTTCATCTGCCCGCAAGCGATGTCGAGATTCCAGTAAACGCTTTGACAATGATACAACTCGTCTTTTTGGCTTTGGCGTTTGGCAGTCACCACTAAACCATTCACCATCGACCGGGTCCGTTTGAACGGAAGCATCGCAATACGCAGGTCGGGCTCCCTGGGAGGAATGTCGTGCAAGAGCCCGCGTAGAGAGGTTGCGCGGATCGTAATGTTTAGAATGACCAGTCGTGTGTGGCGAGACCGCGCTGGATGGAGAACCAGACATGCTCCTCGAAGTACCGGCGTCAACGTAACGACGTTCTACGACCCCATTAGAAAGACCTCCTGGATGACTAAACGAACCTCTCGGTTTTGACTTTGAGGTGGGATTTGAATTGCTAGAACCATCTGAAGTTCTTTTCTTCTTCCGTGGAGGTTGCTGCTGTTGTTCCATGCGACGGAACGAATCTTCAACCATCTGGACCTTTCGCTTATCTCTATCTGTGAGTTCTGTTAAGACGCCTAGCGTATCGAAAGAGCCTTGTCGTGGTGCTGGAGTCATATCTCGGCTGGGAGGTTTGCTACGCGAAGACCCAGAATCGTTATCCGCACCATCATCGCCGTGGCCCTCACTAGGGGCACGGCTATTAGTCGCGTGGCCGGTGCTTGTGGGAGAAATGGCGCTTGCTTTGGTCTTCCGAGATTTCTTTTTCACACCCTTGATTTCTTTTGATTGTTGTGGCTTGAGTATATAGGTTCGATGGAAACGAGCAAACGCGCAGTCCGGTCCCAAGTCGCACGCACACCCACCGTATTCTGAAAGAACAGCATGAACCCATGAAGCAATACTCTGGTATGTCTCCGTCTCTTTTTCATCATACTCGGGTTGAGTACCTGCTTCCTCATCTGCAAGACCAAGCAACTGTTCCCACCTCCGCGCTACGTCCTTCTGAAGATTGAACTCCCATGGGATCGTGATCTGCTCAGAAGGTAGTATCCGTCGATCGCTAACCAGCCAGAAGTGATACTCAGAACCATCAGATAAGTATGTATCTAGCACCGCATTTGGCTTACAACTTCGTCGTACATAGCGAGCAAGAGAGCCTTCTTTTCGGGTATCAATGTAAATAGGAAGCATGGGATGAAAGAAAACAAAAGGGAGCGGCGTGCTTAATTCTTGCCAACGATTTTCCGGGTCCTCGCAATAATCCTTTTGTATTCCGATTTGGCCGTTTAACTCCATCAAAGGTGTGTTCTTTTCGATTGTTTCGGACGTCCTAAGGTGCTGCCAGTGTACGATCGTATCCGGTCCAACGGGCAACTTCCTTGTCTCGATCCGTGGTAATGTTCTAAGGGAGTCAATATTTGGCGGTAGGGACTGGAAAACCTCGTCAAATTTGCACCCTGCCTCTGCTTTCAATCTATCGTGATCCCGCAGCCATAAAGATAGCACGTTAGATATAGAGAGAGTTGCAAAGGAATTTGTCTGGACGATAGGTACATCGCGGTCGTCTTTATACAGGTTTAAGAAAGCATTCGAATATTGTATTTCAAGTTCGTGGGGAATATCTGGAGGTGTTGTGGCGGGACTGGGCGGATGACCGTGGGGATTCCCAGTCCTTTGCCCGTACGAAGGGCTGCGTTTCGGATTTTGGGAACTAATTGATTGACTAGGCCGGTGTGTACTTTTGGACTTCTTATGTTGGTGAGTGGGAGGGTGGTCTTGAGAATATTTTAAGTTGGTATCGAAATTAATCTGGCCACTTGGCCCAAGGTCTGTTGGTTTGGTTTTCTTTTTTGTCGTCTTAGTGGGAGGTCGTTTAACTTTTCGTTCGGACGCCTCCATCGTACTGGGCTTGCTCCGTCGCAGTCGTTGTCTGTCGAAGGCACCTTGGCGATCGAGCGGTCTGGGTTTACACTCGACACACGAGTGTGCAAAATCTTCCCGTAAGGCCTCGTCGACGTTAAGTGGATAGTAGCATTCGATATGCTGCCAGGTATCACATGTTTCGCAATAGATAGTGTTCCCGTCATCGTCAGTGAAGTTGCAGATACACTTGATCGTGTACGGTTCTTCTTCGATCGCGCCCTGGACCTTATTCGAGACATAGTTCGGTAAGGTAGGGGTAGATTTTGGGCTAAGTACGACCGTCTGACTCGGAGTCACTGATTGCGTAGGCAAGGATGAGATCCTGTCTGTCATAATCTAACATGCACCCCACGAGGTGATTATCGGCGAGGTTTACGTAGGGAAATGGAGTTTATCGTAGAAGCCCGGATGGCATGACGACGAATCCGGGTCCGACGTGGATGTAGTCGACTTCTGGGGACTCGAATATTCGAAAACAGCTAGCCGGGAAATCATACGTCGGTGTCGAAGAGCTGCAGACCAGGGCGCGGCGCGTTGTGAGGATTGTTGTTATTGTTGTTGCTGCTGTGTGGTAGATCTGACACGTCCAGACTCGAAAAATGGGCGCAGATGAGCAGACAAAGAACGGTCCCGGAAACAAAAGAAAACTCGACGTCTTGACGTAGGACGGATAAGAGAGTCAAGTCGTCTGATCGTAAATATCAAGGAAGGAGTGTATCTCGATAGCGTGTGTTGAATAAAATGGTGAAATAGAGATTCAAGAACGTGGTCGCGAAAGGGACGTGGCGACGGGAAATGACAATTTCGAGCTTTTTCGTCTTCCTTGGCTTGAGAAAGAATGCGCCTCGGGGGTGAATGGAATTGGAACGGATCGGGGGCGAATGACGAGTTCGGAATTAAGTTAAGTTAAGTTTGGGAGTTTCTCGAAAGATTCGACGCTTGGGGACCAGGAAGATGTAATTCGTGTTTGACTTGTTCGAGGAGATTGAGGATGAGGGACGGGAAGAGAATTGAGGAGTACGAGAAGGGAGAGAGTAGAATAGGTAGACAGGGTGGGAAAGAGAGCGAGAATGCGCACCAAGCAAAGAGAGTGATTACCTTACCTAGGCCTGGCTAGGTACCTCTTACCTACTACCCTACCTGTCTACTACCTCCTGCTGGACTGGCCTGCCCTGCAAGAGCGGAGCGGAGAGGTAGCGCGAAGCGTTGCAGGGCACCCGCAGCTTCTACTGACAATTTTGAGTAGTGGTGCGTGCACCAGCACCAGCACCAGCACCAATTGGCATAGGAGCGAAAACGGGAAAAAATTAGTGCCTGGGAAGGCCAGTAAAAAAAGAGTAGTACATACTAATGTACTTGTACAATAGTGCTGTGGTGCAGCAACAGTGCCCCATCACGGCTCTTGTGTGGCTGCTGCTCAGAGCGGGTTATGCGGGGCCACTTTTTCTCTTTTTGCAAGATTGAATTTTTTGGTGCTGGAACCACCTAAAAAAAGGGCCCCTTCGAAACTCACTCGGGTCAGCCATCACGCTGGTGAGGACTGCGGTACTTGCAACCAGTAAAAAGCGGGGAGATATTGAAAAAGTGAATAGAGAGCGGAGGCAGGAAGGAAATCAGATGGAAAGCGTTGAGACACACCAACCTATTACCTATGCCTGTGTACATTAGTGAACCATACCCAAAAATAATGATAATAAAAATAATGATAATAATAATAATAAAAGATAACGATAAGAAAGCATGGGCCATATGATATCAAGTAAAAATTTGCGCTTAGCTACAAAAAGCAAAGCCCAGAGAGGAGGAAAAGGATTGAGGGAGAGGAGAGAGTGCGCAAGAGCGAGAGAAGCTGAAGCTGGGGGGAGAGAGGGAAGCAACTCATCTGCAGTGCATTGCGTATTGGGCAATCCTCGAGACAGACACTAATCCGAAAAAGGTATAAGACCACAGCACACAAATTTGGACCAATGAAAATAGCCGCTTATGCTTGTACTTCCTGCAACCTTTTCTACCAGGCCATCAAAGAAATGGACTCCGGCTTCCCATCACCACAGCCCCGGGGGAAAATAGCGTGTAAAAAGGAAGGGCCGTCATTTCTTGTAACGAGTCGATCAAGTCGGGTTCAATGGTCGACGAGTAATTTCTGAATTCATATCAAAATTAGCCAACTGATTCTTCAAGCCATCCTCGAAATGATTTATTTCAAATGAGTAAAATTATTTCCGGCGTGATCTAGAACAAATCATTGTGACGATGGTAGAATACGTAAAGTGTAGGGAATTAAGGAAAAAAAAAATCCACCTTAGTCTTGGTGATTGATAGAGTGATTGATGGAAAGGGCACAGTTGGGCGGCACGCATAGTAGTGGATGAATATGTCTTCGCAGGTACAAGCCTGCAATAAGAGGGGAAAGGAATTTATGTCATGATGAAAGAATAGAGAAAGTTAGGTCTAGGTCATCCTTGACACAGTGCGTAGCAAGGGGGAGTAAGGGAGGGTAAGATAGCCAATTGTTGGCCACGATATGACTGGTTTGGATGGTTAGCCGAAACTTGAAATCGCATAAGGAAAGGGTGGGGTTTCTAAACTTGTGCAGATGCAACGGTTAATCATTCCGTTTATGTATTCCGTATTGCAATACGGGAAGTTTAATATACCGTTACAAATAATCTAAGATACGGACTACTTACACTACTAGATCAAGTACCTTACATACGTACGCGCCCAGCATTTGTAGGTACCGCACTTGTAACAAGTTGAGTTCCGACGTAAAAAAAAGAACATAAAGTTTTCAACTCGGAACACGAACGCGTCGGCGGAACATGTGAAAAATCGTACCTATCTCGTCATCCTTGTATCAATTTACTATTAGCTAGCATCAGGTTGCTTTTGCTCACCAATTAAGTATTACGAGGGACTTCACAAGATTCGGCAAAACTTTTCTCGTGGTCGTGATAGATAACGGAATAATGATTCATCTCTCATTTGCGTGCGTACTCGCAAACTACGCAAGGTCTGTAACAATTAAAGATCTGGGCCGCGTGAGATAAAACACTTTCTGATGAAAGCGGGGGAAAGACTCCGGTACCGTTACTCTGTGCTATATTCCACCGACATATAATTGGGCTGTTTGCTAAGAGACGAGTTCCTGGCATCCAAGGTCTGTCCAAGCCTATGTAAGAGCTGGGCGTTCCGTTTCGCTGCGTTGACCCGGACTTGCGGCATTCATCCTGTAAGATGATCGTGTGATAGACCCTAAAAACTCCTATGATTCGTGGGCAGACAGGCAGAGCCTCGCTTTGGAAGCATCACAGATACATATGATACATATGGCTGCTTCGGGTGCATTTTCTTGACCGCTTCTCTGGTTGCTGTTCATCCGTTTGCGTATAAGAGACGAAGCTGTTTGGCTGTATATGTATCGATCAATACGGCAGTGTGCGTTGAGCGTCTCGGCCAAGATCCGATACTTTAGTTTACAAGGTCTCGATGGTCATCATCGGTTGCATCCCGGCCTACAAATGCATGACATCGTGGCTATGCTTGCAAGTCTGATCTCGCATGCCCAATCATCAGTCTGTGCATAGTCCAGAAGCCTGCATACATAAATCTTATCATCCCCAAAACTAGGCAGAAGTTCTGAGAGGCGCTTCTACGACTATGTGTACATTCATTCAGTACTCTCACTTTTCCTATGCTGACCGTGGTAGCACGACTTTGCAATTCCGATGGCAGATATACCGTATCATAAAACATTTAAGCCCGGCAGACACCTATACACACCGCAGTGAGCAATATATTATATTGATGTAACTGCTACGTGAACAATCAATGGCTCGTTTCATACGACCAACATACATGCCGCGATATTATCATTTATGGTGAATAAAAGCTGTATAGCTTCGGGTAGGGTCAGTAGTATTTATGAAGCCTTAAATTGTCAATGCCAAACTGTGAAATTTATTAGAAGCAAAACCGATCGGCATGCCAATGAATCCAGTGAATTATCCAACTATATTCCTCATAAATATAGGTGCAGACGCACGAGATCTCTTCGTCCTCTTAGGTCTGGAATGGGTTCAAGTGAAACCAACCTTCCGCGGGGTACCAACGCTGCCAGGGTGACCGTCCATGCACGCACATATTAAATAGCTCCAGATAATCACCTCGGTTTGGAAGGGTCTCTCATGTTCATCTCACTTTTGAGATTTCTTAATGTCAGCCTAATATAGTTTGATGGAATTTCAATTCGTAAGACGCCAGTCTCTTGAAACGCGTCATTTCACCCAAAGTAAACGAATGCGGCCGTGCAGGTATAGCTGTATACTAAAGACTCGTTTAGAGGGGTAATGTTAAGTATGAGTTATATATGAGCACGTATATCTCTTATAACCGCATCCAATAGTTTTCCTAATCACCCTGGTATTCAATCCGAGTCAGCAAAAAGGGCAAGCTTAGGACCGAGTTGTCAGCCCTTTAAGCCTTTATGGGGGAAAACTACGAAGGTATGCCTACTCTCCATATATATGATCACCGTATCAAGATAGATTTAAAAGTAGTACAAGTATGTAAGAGCGAACAAGATGATACTAGGCTAGTCCCAGATCGTTGAGAGCCAACTGATATCGAGGTTGGACTCAACACCACAAGGTGGAGACCGCGCTGTTGGGAGTTTATACTAGAGTTGTATTCATTATTGAGAGTAACAGTTGAGGAACTTGGGGTTTATATTGTTCTTAGAAATATAATTAAAGTACTTTGCTTCTAACTACGTCGTGCAATACAAACCTCGAGCGGAGAGATACTTTATTTTGACTAGGAGTATGTTTCCATAATACTGTTTGCTCCTATCTTCATGTCTTGGGTCAAAACTGTCATGACTAATGCTCTTGATCGCCATCTTGGTAGCTTCGTCGATAAAGCAAGCTTATAACTGCCTGGTATATTTGTTATCGCTGCTCATATCAAATGCGAATGCATTACAAGTTAGATGCTGGTCTAGATTATGGGCCCTCGGATTGTTGATAACACTGTTGGTAACAGAATCTCTCTTCAATCTCGCATCCCGATAGACCAAACCACTTCAAAGTCGCCTTGTATTCGGACGCCTAAGGATACGCCGGGAATCGCGAACGGGAAATCGTAAGCCCTTCGTCTTCTTCATAGCACCGCGTAAAGCGACATCCATAATGAAAACAGATGCAAGACAACAAAAATTACGGGAACTACGATCCACGAAGGATAATAGAAGAGGGTTAACTCCGCAATGTGCAATGCAGGTTTCCCCCCTTAAGAGTCCTTATGCTTGAGCAAGGACTCTTCTCCCAAGGTAAGTATGAAGAAGAAAAGAGAAAAGTTCCGTTCGAAAGGAGAGGAAGGAGACGGCCTTTTGTACCCATACGAAACCTGCGAGCTCGGTCCACATTGAAAATGGGTATCTCCGTACCTAAAATTGGACCTTTCCTTTTAGGGTTAGATTTTATATAATCCGAAGATCCGGCATCAGATAGCAAAACCGTTAAATTAACTCGAAAGTAAACCCACTATTATTTTTCTTTTTATTGTTTAACGTCTTTAAGTTAAAGCAAATTTTAAAGTTAATTAAAAAAACTTTCCTTTTACTTGTTTACGTTACATATTTTCGGAGGAAAGTTTTTACTTTTAAATTTCAACCGGGAAAAAAAGGCTTAAAATTCAAGTATACGAATTAATTAATAAAAAAATTAATAAAATAAACTTTTAATTAATTAAATTAACTATTATAAAAGTGGGTAAAAAATGTACTTAATTAAATTAATAAACAATGTTAATAAAAAAACTAATAAAAAATAAATATATATAAGTTAATAATAAAATTAATAAAATAAAATTTATAATTAATAAATATTATTTATAAGTAAAAATATAAGTTAATAGTAAAACGTTGTAATAATTAATTAATTAAATAATATATTAAATTTTAAGTAAATATATTAAAAAGCCTTAAAATTAAAAGGGAGGGTTAATTAATTAAAAGGGTGACTTATAATTTATATTATAAAAAATAAAGTTATTTATATAATTAATTAAATAAAATGTACATATTTAATTAAAAGCCTCGGGATTACGCTTTAATAAACAAATTAATTATATTAAATATAACTTTAAATTTATATTATTTTAATATATTAATTCGATTTTATATAACGGTAAATTATGTGGTTTTTTTTAATTGTAATTTATATATACGCGTTTAACTTATATAATTAATTAATTATAAGTAAGGTTTAATGTAACTTAACGTGGTTAAACTTAATAAAAAAAAGCTTTAACGTAATTTTTTAAGTAAAATTTTTTATATATATTATACCATCTTTTTACTCGAGATTTAATTTTTTATTTCTTTTATAACTTTTTTTATTAACATTATATAATTTTCTTATATATATTAATTTACTAGTATTATAAACTTTACTTTTAAGTTATAAAAGGTTTATTATAATTTATACGGCTTTAAAAAAAGTTATTATTAAATATGTATTTTTTAAATTATTTTATTTCTTTTATATATATAATTTATTTATTTATTTTATCTTTTAAAATTATATATAAATATAACTTTTTTCTTTTTTTTTAAAGTTAAATATTCTTTATTTTTACATTTTTTTTTTTCATTATTTTTAACATTATATATCTTTAAATTTATTATTAAAAATTAATATTATAAGCTTTACTTTTTATTATTAAAATCGTTTATATAAAGTTATTATTAAGTACATATTTCTTAAATTATTTTATTTTATTTATATATAATTTATTTATTTATTTTATTTTTTAAAATTATTTATATATAAGATTTTTCCTTTTTTTTAACTATTTAACCGTTTTTTCTTTTTATATCTTTTTTTTTAACCTTTTTTAATATTATAAATTTATTATTTTACTATTTAAAAGGTAATATTATAAATTTTACTTTTATTTTAATAAGGTTTTTTTAAAATATTTAATAATAAAAGTAACGGCGTATAAATTTTAAAAAAACATGGCCGATTTTATTAATAACTTTTTCCTTTTAACTTATAATAATATGTTTAATATTATTAAAATATGTTATAAATTAAATTTAAATTTATTAAATTTAATTGTATAAGTTAAGTTATTATTATTTACGTGTTATATTAATAAATTTAAATATATTAATTTTTATTATTAATAACTTAATTTTAACCGGTTTATAAATTAAATTAATAATAACTTATTAACGTAAATAATTTATAAATATAATTAATATATAATTATTAATTTATTAATGTTAAGGTTTTAATAGTTAAGATTTTAATAACATTTAAAAAACGCGTTAAATATATATAATTATATAATATACTTATTAAAATTAATACCGAAATGTTAATGTATTACCTCTTTTTTTTATATCTTTTTTATATATTATTTAAATTAATTTACGGGAAGATTTTAATGTTAATAACTTTTTACTATTATTATTATTATTACCATTAATATAACTTTTAATATAACCATTTATATAACCGGTATTAAATTTATTTAAATTATTAATTATTAATAATGTAAATTTAATTTTACTTTAAATTTTTTATAATAATTTAATTTAAAATATTTAAGAATCTTATATTTATTATAAAAAATAATAATTTAATATATGGTTAAAAAATGGCATATATTATAGTTATATAATTTAAAATATAAATTTAAAGTCGGGTAATATATATTTTTTTTTAATTAATAATAACTTTAATTTTAATATTATATTTAAATTCCTCTCGATATTAACGTAAATAAAAAAAATGGTTATATTTCGGTTTTATTATTTTATTAAAATCTGTTAAATTAAAAGTTTATAATATTATTATAAAGATTATGTTTATTATTTTTTCCGGGATATTAACTTTTTATATTAATAATTGTTAAAGTTATTTAAAGAGTTTAATATTATTATATTATAACCGATTAACCTTTAGTTATAACGGTAAATTTATTAAAATTTCCGAGTTTACCGAAGGTATATTATATAATGGCTTTATTTTTTATAAAAAAACCATTTCGGTTATTAAAATATCGTAATTAATAAAAAGTAACTTTTTTAATTATTAAAAGATAATAATATATTGTTATAATTACCGTTATATTAATTAAATGGTAATAATAAAGGTGTTAATAAAGGTATTTTAAATAATAAATTTACCGCTTTTATAAATAAATGTAATATTTTTATAATCTTTGATTTAATTATCTTATAACCGTAATTTAATATTGTATAAAAATTTATTAATAAATTTTATATTATACTTAATTTATTTAATATTTAATTTATCTTTATATTTAAGTTAAATAAAATTTAAGTATTTTTATCTTTTATATTTTTTATTTTTTACTTACATGGCGTAAGTAAATTTATGACTCTTTAATTTTATAATATTAAATTTATAAATTATATTAAATATACTTTTCGATAATATAATAATAGATTTGCCTTTTACCCCCGCTTTTATTATATGGCCTTTAATATATTATAACGTTAATAAGTTAATAATTAAAATATATTTTATATTAATTAAATGGGTTTAATAAATTTTACTAACGTTAATAATATATAAGTTATTTTTAATAAAAATATTTTAAAGGCGTAAATATTATTTAATTTAATAATTTAATATATTATTAACGTATTAAATATTTAATTTTATTAAATAAACCGGTAAATAAAATTAAATTTATAAATTAATATATTCGAGTATTTAACGTTATTTTTCATTTTTAATGTTATTAATATGTAATAAAATAACTTTTATCGGCTTTTACCGAAATATTTAAAATAGTAAAACGCCGATAAAATTTTTAAAATTATTATAACTTGGAATAATTTATAATTATATTCCCATGTTACCGTTTATTACTTTTATATTTAATTTACGAAATTTTTTAAAATTATAATTTTAATTAAATTTAAGATTAATAATTTTTAATATTAATTTAAATGGTAAAATAAAGGTAATTTACATATTTATACTTTATTATAAAGTAATAAATAAAATTTATAAGTTACCGTTTATAATATATTAATATCGGAAAGTTAAAAGAGTTTTACCCGAGTTTAATTTAAATATATTATAATTATAAATTTAACGTTAAATTAAATATTTATAAATAATTTATTTAACCTTTTAATTAATAAAAAGTTATATATCGTTACGTATTTATAAAAGGTTATATAATTTATATAAATTTACATGTATAATTTAAATTATTATTTTTAATTACCGAAAAAAAAATATAACGTTAAAAACTTAAGCGTTAAACTTAAGGTTATTACGTGGGTTTTAAATAAAAAAACAACTTATTTATTAAAGTTTTAAAGGTTTTAAATATTTATTACGGTTTTTTAACATATTTCAAATAAAGGTATTAAATTATTTTAATATAATTACCGTTTTTATTATTTTTATTTATTAATACCGTTAATTAAGATTAATAAATCATTAAACCTTAATTATAACAACTTTATAATTAAATAAAATAATTTAAAGTTAAACTTATATAACGTTATCGTTACGATTAAATAAGGCGTTAATATAAACATGACGCCGTATATTAACGTATATATTATAAAAGTTTATATTATTAAATATTATTTTAAAATTAAAATATTTACTTAAGTTTTTATTGTATTAACCGCTGAAATTATACCTCGTCTTAATAATTAATCTCCGCTTTTATTATTTATAATAAAGTTTATAAATAAAGTACTTAATAAATGTAATATTTTAAAATAAAAGATAATACATAAATTACTTAAATATTCGTTATAAATAAATTTTTATACCATGTTTTAAATAAACTACCGGTTTAATTCCGAAAATACTTAACGTTTTATAATTATTAACAAATAAATTCGAGAGTTAAATTTTTTATTTATTAAATATTATAACCAGTTTAATACATTATTATAAGTAACATTATTTAAATAACTTACTTAATATAATTAAAATTATCTTAAGTTAATTTCTTAACCCCGGGTTTAAAACCGTATCTTTATATATAACTTAAAATATAAGTTAAACAAAGATTAACACGAAGATTATTACCGAATTAAGTTTATATTACACTATTTTTTTTAAGAATTTATTAATAAAATAAAAACCGTTAATAATATTTAATATAAAACATATACCGTTATATATACCGTATATAATAAATAACATTATAATAACCACTTTTTAAATTATTATAAAAAAATCTTAATCTTTATTAATTACAAGGAATTTTAAAATAAAGATATTTTTATTTAAATGGTTTATAATTTATAAGATAAATTAATTAATTTTTAATTAAATAATTAAAAATATAATATAATTTAAAATCGATTAAAGTATTAACTTAAAGATATTTAATATAATTAAACCTTTTAAATCGGTAAATACTTAAATTTTAATAACGGAATTAATTATTAAGTTAAAATTCGGTAATAATATAATAATTTTAATGCTTACGTTATAAATGTTTTTAATGGTATTAAAAATACGTTAAATATAAAGTAATAAAAGTTTTATAATTTATATATAAGTTATTACCGGGATTATCTCGCGGATATAAATTTATTACCGTTATTAATTAACATTAATAAATTAAATAATAATAAAAAAACGTATATATTAAATATTCTTTCGGTATATTTGTAATAATTAACATAAAAATATAATATATAAAACTTAATCTTTCGTATCGCGTTTACGGGAATAACAGTTAATATTATCAACAGTTATATTTTTTATTCCGCTTTTCGGTTACCGGTGTAAAGTGTATTTAACTTTTTATTAATTATAATATTAAACCGGGTTTAACATAAATTTAACGTTGTTTGATACGTTTTTATTAATAAAAAGTTTATAATTAATTTAAAGATTTTTTATTAAATTAACTTTTAATTTAAAAAGATTATAATAAATTTAAATATAATTATAAGCGGTTTAAATGTGGTTATATTAAATAACTTTTAACAATTTTTTTTTATTAACGGCCGATTATTATTTATTTAAGATTTTATTAACGTTAGTTTTAAAGATATAATTAATTATGTAATATACGAGTACTTTAATTAAACGATTTATTTATTTATTATTATATAATAATAAGGCTTTAATTAAAAAATTTTTTATTAAATTTTAAAAATTATTTACTATTTTTATGTAAATTAACTTAAATAAAAGTTATTAAACGTTAAAATATAAGTTAATTTAAGTTTTACCGAGGTTAATTATTTTAACATGGCTTTTCGGATTTTTCTTTAATATAACGTTATAAATAAATATAATTATAATTATTTATTATTATTTAATTACCCGGTGAAAAGCGTTAAAGTAATCGGTATTAATTCGGGTTAAAAATTATTTAATGTTTAATTAACCGGTAATTTCGAATGTTAATTACCCGTAATTATTAACGCGTAATACATGTTAATGTAAAATATTTAAGTAAGTTAAAGCTTTATAAACGGGTTCGTTAACATTATTAAAAATTTCGCGTGGTTAAAAGGCTTTAATTTATTTACTTTACCTTTTTTCGTTATTTTCGTTTTTTTTTTCGGCTATATTAAACCTTTACTTTTTTATACGAAATAAAGTAAAATAATAGTTTTTATTTTTCGCTTAATTTATTCGTATAAAGTTAATAATAAGTTTTATTAACGAAGTTAATTTCCGTTAATAATTATTTTTATTATTATAATTTATAAAACTTAAAGGATTATTTATAATTAAACTATATTAAATATTTTTAAAAAAAAATTTATTACCGGTTTTATTTATATTATAATATTACGTATAAAACAATTAAATAATTTAATGTTTATTGTTTTTTTTAACTTAATTACATTATAACATAACTTTAATAAATTAATTAAATCGCATGTTATAAATTAAAATAAACGTATTAATTAAATTGTGTAATTTTTAATATAAAATAATTATTTATTATAAGTAATAACCCGTTATTAAATACTTTTCGAAAAGGCCGTTAAAGGTATTAAAAGGTATTAAAAGGTGTTTTTTTATATTAAAATTAAAATTTATATATAAATGTTATTATAAGATAATTATTTTATAAATCTTATTAATTATATGTATAATTACGAGGTATAGCCACGTAACCTTTTAATTTTTACATATATCGTATAATTAAATATATTACCTTTTTTATATACTTATATTAAATTTAAAATCGTAATAAAGTTATAATTTTTAAGTTATAATAAAAAAGTTTTCGTCCTTAAAATAATGCTTGCTCGATTTTCACATTGTCTAATTATGTCAATCTGTATGTACTGTACATGTACATCTTTGTAGGTACCTCATATAAGGACCTTCGTCATAGGTAAACTTTGAGCCTCCAATATCAATCAGTCGGAACAGCTTCCACATGTACGAGACATCGCCGTGAAAGGTTCATTCTGTTAGTCAACTCACGAATCTTTATATCAATATGGGCCATAGCAAAGTCATACTTCCAAATGGATTAACTACTATTTAGCATTATACATTACACATTAGGGTTTCCAATCCTGCTAATATCAAAACCGCATAGGAAGCGGCAATGTCTGACCCCATAGCACTTAAGAAGTTAAGCTGAACCATGATAGCTTCTGGGATCTTATACTTTAACGAATCCTGCGATTGTCCAGACTGGTGTCGTATCGATGACCCGGCATAAGAAGCGGCAGAAACCCCGATTTTGAAGAATTTTCAGGCGATGCCGGTCGTGGGTCTGGGGACTTCCCAGGCCCTAGCTTTGCGCCAGGAAGATCCCCCGAGTTTTCCTCCTTGATAATATCCGCGGCCTGTTTATTCATCATTGTCAATACTGTTGCCTATTCATTGCCTCATATAGAGTGGGATAAGTCATACCTTTTCAGCAATAGCGTATATTGCGGCCTGGATATGTGCGCCAGGTAGCAGTGGTATAACGCCCGCATCTACGACTCTCAAGTTCCTCGTACCATATACTCTGAGCGACGGGTCTACTACTCCGCCGTAGGCCAATGGTAACATTGAGGTTGTGCCGCTTAGATGAAATCCGGTAGTAATCTTCCTCCGCATCGTCTCGTCGAGCGCTGTCTTGTTTCGTGCTTCCTCGATGCCAAAGCCTGGCGGAGGCACTGGCTTCAATGCAGCCATTGGCGGTGTCTGGATAAGGCGATCATTGAATTCAAGCCCGAAGAGTAGAAGCTCGCAGTCGACGGGATTTGAACAGAATCGTGGATTAATAATGGGCGGAGAGTTTTTAAATATAGACGACGAATTCGCCATGACTGTGCCTCGAGAGAACGACTTCATGGCGCTTATTGCCAGTTGGCCCCAGGATGTCGACATTACCTCATACGCTGGCGTATCAGTTCGCGGGAGAAGGGATAAAAGCTCGGCTTGCTGTGCGGCATATCCTGTGCGAAGGGTTGTATCGTACGAAGAGGGCAGGTTGCTTGTTGCGTTCGCCGCGTCGTCTAACACCTCTTGGACACGATTGGTTATCCAACTCAAAGCAGGTAGGGCAATGGCATTTACCATCGGGGCCGTCCAGGGTCCTATTACGGGTAAGCGCTTGTTGGAAGTAGGATACCTCCAGTAGACGAACCTGTACGGTTGGCTAGGTATTCCTCTCGGACGACATCCCGCATACTTCCTACAATATCCCATGCCGAAAACACGTCCGGTGCGGCATCTTCTTAATAGTTTAGAAAATGAGATAAAGTCCTAGAAGCGTGTGATACTCACAGTCATAGACAGGCTCTAGGGTAGGATGATCCTGCAAGTTGCGTCCTACTCCCGGTAAATCCACCGCGACGTCGACTCCCAGATTCCTCAGAATATTTGCCGGTCCAATGCCGGAAATCTGCAGTAAAACCGGCGAGAAAATGGAGCCAGCAGCGAGGATAACCTCCTTCTTACATTTGCATATGATTCTGTCGGTTGTCTCGCTGGTAGCAAACTACAATACCATATGGGTTTAGTGCGGGCCTCACGAGTAGTTCTAGTGGCGATGCAGATGCTTACCTCAACACCAGTTATATTCAAGCCGGAAACGCCATGGGTAGAAGTTGAGTTAGAGAATCTTCCGCTACCCTCACCATGGAGGATACGGGTAACGGTGTGACTGGTGACGAGATGTAGGTTCGGACGCTCCAACACGGGATCGAGGTATGCGGTGCGCGCATCGGAACGAGATTGATTTTTCGCTGTCATGCTACTAGGGACTATGCAGGCACCCGTAGCATTCCCGCTATTAGGGTCTTCGTTAGCGGGTATCCCAAGCTTTTGGATGCCGTTCAGGAAGTTGTCTACGTTTTCCCCTAATTAGTATGAAAACCGACGAGGTGAGGCTACGACATACAAGATTGGTTATAAAAATAGTTTGGATAACCAACTTCGATTGGCCCCTCATGGCCATGCTTGCCGATAGCTGGATAGGCGGCTATAGGGATATCTCGTGTTGACTTGTTATCGACCTGGACTGAATAATTCTCGGACTGCACATTTTACGCATGAGCTCATCTATTCCGACTTGAGAAGACAGGTAGTATGGGGCAGGTAAAGAAATCATGGAACATCTTAACTCACTTTCCGAAAGTACGGCAAAAGATCCATCCATCCCCAACCAGGATTACCAAGGTGTTCCCATGCGTCGAAGTCTGCCGCTGATCCTCTCGTCCAGACAAGACCATTGACTATCGTGCTGCCGCCGACAGCCTTTCCTTGAGTAAAGACTCGAGTTTCTCCGTCAAGGAACTTCTGCGGTGCCATTTCTAGCTTTACCTCATACCTACGTGGATCTTCAAGTCCAATATTCCCGGGTATCGAAATATCCTCGGCGCGATCATCACTAAACAGGACGCGCGGTTAGTTAAGGAGGATAGAGTGATTAAGGGATAAGGCGCCTCTATAAAACGTGAATAAAGACCCAGAAACATACAGCTCTCCAGATTCGACCACCAGTACGGATACTATCATACGCAGGTTAGTCTTGTGATCGTTTTCACCGAGTTGTATGCCTTGAAAAAATTACCCGACACATTCTCCGATAGGCGATTCGCAACGACAAGTCCACCTATCCCTGCGCCAACAATAATGTAGTCATAGCTATCTTGAAGCGAGAGGGAGCCATCGATATTCGGGAAAATGCGTACACCAGACGCAAACGGCAGCAAGAAGCTGCTGGTAAAAGCAAGTGCGGTTATGGCGATTGTTAGCATGATTGAAATCCTATGGGGGAATAGATTTTCGAAGCAAAGGGGTATTATGAAAACAAGAATTGCGACGCAGTTAGTTGTTATCATCAAGGTGCCAAGCAGCGTTTGATTACGTGGAAGATTGAGCGTTTTGTCGTGTTGGCGGTTTGGTAAACAAACACACGGTCCGGTACGAAGACTATGACAACTGGTTGGAATTGTCGACCTAATTCTTATCTGATTCATAGGTATTTTTCGAATAATCTTGACTTTGTTCATAGGAATAACGAGTTTACATGGTCGATTATCTCCTAACACTCTGTGAGTTTGCCCCTTTTCTACTCGACTAGGGGTGCGTTATAACCTCTCGAATACTACGCCGCTTAATCTCGAATATTTATCACATTTTCAGTAGATATCTAACATATGGCCCATACTTCATTACAGTATAGATAGCTTTGGTAGTAGTGTAAATACCTGGTTGAGGATATAACTATCCATTTGACTTATATTCTACCCATGATCCGCTTGGATGGAACTAGGTAGGTAGTCAAAATTCGAAAAGCTCGCCCACGAAATATTGCATTATATTACTAAGTCATCCTCGCCTTTTTATATGGAAGGTTAACAAGATACCTAGCTTTTCTTGCGGGTAGTGTTTAGTGAATGCGTATTCACTCCGGTAACCTAGCTACTCATCTACCTACCCGCCTTCCCTTATTACTCTCGCATGGAGGACAACAGAGACACAGGCCCATTTTTGGCTTCCTCGAGACAAGACTAACGAGAGTTTGTAATCAAGATCCATACTTGCTTCTTAAATGTGACTGTTTTAGATGTTAACGGCGGGAGCTTGAATAAAAACCGAGTATTTGGAATCCTTGACTGCCACCGTCTCGGTTTCTACTTAAGCTAGATCTTTACAATACGACATCGGGCTATACATTGGAGTTCCGTAGGGTTGAAGCAATCAATCAGGGGTTAACTCATCCGCGATCTAAAAAATCCAATGCGAGCATGGATACCAGTTATCGTTAAATCCGGGGTATTGATGCAGTGTTGCAAGCGGCGAGAACTGAGCCATTTCCTCAGCCGTGATAATTGCATAAAAATGACACTATCCCGACGGCGGGGAGGCCTCTCATTCGGCGAAAAGAATTCCTACCTAGGTAACGAGTATAAGACAAGAAAGGAAACCCGATGGGTCTGTGGGTGTCACTTGCAAGGAAAAAAAAATCACCTTCACTTTTGATGTCAAAACTAGTGGGGCTCAGACTACGACAGCAATTTGAAAGATTTGGAGTAGAAATATACGGGACGATCGGATGAGAATATCAATTCTTAACTAGCCGATAGCGGTCAAGTAACTGGAACTGCAGGTTCTTCCTGCTTCTTCAGGTACCTAAAGAGGTACCTAACTTACCCGGCATTGTTAGTGCATGCCTTATCAATTGTTATCGTATTCTTGTCTGAATAATAACCCTCGTCACTGGAATTTAGACCTTTAATAAGTTCAAGCCCCTTCCCTCTGCACTTGAAAACTCTCCAAGGCAAATCCAGTTTCCTTGGCCTGTACTTGAAGAAATTGGAGGGATTTGATATGTGGTGGTAGCGTGTTCCCTCGTCAAGCATTCGACGGTCCAAGATGCTCTGTGCGCTATGACAATGCGACTCATGGCCTGGAAGAGGGCAATTTCAAACTTGAATGTGAGTGACATAGTCTTCTTGTAGTTATTGGTATTCTGCGGACTGCGGTCTACTTTCAAGAGAACCGAATGGATCCGCAATCTCTTGCTTAATCTGTTTTGTTTCAAAGATGCCATAATTTTATGATTGAATATTGAATAGGTCCCAACTAACTGTGAATAGACGCCGTCAACCACGGACCTTGGTAGAATCAATGGCTCAAATCTGTTGTCGTTGCGCTCTGCGCCGAGCACGCCCCCAAATTTTGGTGGGCACTCGATAACATTTGCTTCTCCATATACTTCAATTTCAAAATCGGAAAAACAGAAGAAAAGTCTCGACAGGGTATTAAATCTTTCTATTTATTATTTATTAACTCTAGAACTATTTTGACATTATCTCAGGACTTCTTCGTATCGGTCCTCGAGACCTCAGTAACTAAAAGGGATGCTAAGGCATATATGAATAGATTTGTGCCTCTACTAGAAAAGAAAGGGGCGACGGGATTCAAGCAGCGTGCAGCTCAGAGTCGTCCGACAAATGATATAGATACCATCAGAAAAGCATCTGGTATTGGGGCCGCTGCAGCACAGACGAATGCTGCTCATGGACCAAAATCCGAACTGGATCTTGCCATTCAGGTGCCTCTATATGTTGCCCTGGTTAAGTTCCGCGCTCCCCAGGAGGTCAGCGATGCCACTTTAGATGGCGTAGGAAAGACGCTTGGTCAGCTCCGAAAGCTTGGATTAATTAGCATCGTTGTGGTTGAAACTGGCATCACTGGAGAGAACGAGGCCCACCGAAGGCAAACAGCTACCGTGCAAGCTAATCGAATTGCTACGGCGATAGATAACTACGATGCACCTGGGGCACGGGTTATTGATTCGCCAATTACCATCGAAGCTATGCCGGAAGAAGATTCCTCGCCATTTACTTCTCGTGGTCTTTTTGTAGGGAATGCTCACGACCTGATGGCTGCGTTGCAAGAGGAGGTGATTCCTATCATCTCCTCTTTCGGATATACCGCCGATGATTGCGCTGTTAAGCCTGTTAGCGCCAACGATGCCATTTTGGCTTTGACGAGGCAATTATCAGGTCTTCAATTCCTTGGTCAGCCGGTCGAAGACTCAAAGATAATACAGACATCAAGGTCTGCCGAAGTATATCGGCTCATCGTCCTGGATCCACTCGGAGGAATCCCCGCCAAGAACCGTGCTACTGGAAGATACCTGTTTTTGAACCTAGAGCATGAGTTCCAGGAGGTCCGAAATGATCTGACAACATCGACATCTCCAAACTCTAATGTCTCGAGCTCGATTCGCTCGCAGCACTTGGAGAATGCAGAGCTAGCCAAGAATGTCTTGTCCTTGCTGCCACCAACTTCCTCCGCAGTTATCACAACTCCTCAGGAAGTAGCAAACGAACACTCCCCCGAGGAGAATGCCATTGACTGGGCGCTTGTCGGAACGAGACGGGGACAGAATCCGTTAATACACAGTCTCCTGACTGACAAGCCGATCCAATCTTCGTCATTGCCATCTGAACGCTTTAGACCCGTTACATCTTCGACAGGTATGGCTCAGATCGGTTCGTTGACAACCTTGGCTAAACGCGGCGTGCCCTTAACCATATTCCCGGACCCTCGAGTTACTCCTTGGAAACCACCACAGCTGGGACAGGGAAACTTGAACCTAACAGATCCGTGTATAGACCTGCCTCGGCTTGTGAACCTGATTGAAGATTCCTTCGGTAGGAAACTCGATGTAGAGGGTTATTTAAGGAGGATACATGGAAATCTAGCCGGTATAATCATTGCGGGGGAATATGAAGGTGGCGCTCTACTGACTTGGGAGAAGCCTCCCGGAATAGAAGGCTCCGGAGCAGATGTCCCAAGCCGGCTCGTACCTTACCTAGACAAGTTTGCGGTCCTCCGCAAGAGCCAGGGGGCTGGAGGGGTTAGCGATATCATTTTCAACGCTATGGTTCGAGACTGCTTTCCGAACGGGGTCTGTTGGAGGAGCCGGAAAGACAACCCCGTCAACAAATGGTATTTTGAGCGGTCGAGGGGCTCTCTGAAGCTAGGCGGCATGAATTGGACCATGTTCTGGACGACCCCGGGCTTGGCTTTGGACGAGCAGAGATTTAAGGACTACGAAAGTGTCTGCCGGAGTATCGAGCCGTCGTGGGCGGATTAGAAAGCTGTCGATTGAGATAGAGATAGGGCGTAGCGATCAGAGATACACGTAAACAATTACTGATATCTGGATTGTGTATCTGTTCTCTGGGAGAAGATGGAATATTATGAGTTCATTTACAACATATGAAAGTTTAGGCGATTAGGAGTATATGGACATTATGACCCAATCACTAGATGGGAGTTGTACTTGTTCTAATTTGTCAGAAAATATTTTTTTTTCTGACGTCGGCCTTGGTTATAGTCATGTATCAATGTATACAAAATTGTATTGGCCAAATACCTGAATATTTACGTACAGGTATCTATCTAGGTTACTCCCTGATCAACTCACAATGGGTGCTTGAGATGACGGCGGAAAATGTAAAGAGGATACTGGAAAAATCTTCCAAAAACGTGAGCGCATAAAGTTCCGAGCCATCTCGTCGAGGCCTTTTTACTGCTAATAATCCTGATAACGACCGATGATGATCAATACCCGGTGTCTCTATATGAAATGAGCTGTACTGTTTTCTGTACACGTAGCATACGAATCATGAGAATCCGGAATATATGTACCTAAGTAAGTATACCTAAGAGTTAAGCGTCTTGTCGGTAAGGCGGCAAAGCGGTCAGTACGTGAAAACCCCACCATCGTGGTTGGCATTACATAGGTAGTATCAAGGCATGGTGGGGGAGTTGGTGGACTCAAGGCGGGGTGAAGTATATCGTATATCCCGGGGGTGTACATATACACGTGCTAACTGAATTCGGTTGAAAATGAGTAGGTATTTACCTAGTACCTCCTTTCTTGGGATTCTTTGTGAAAGAGCGTGGTTGAAGGTGGCAGACCCAACTGGAATGAACACCACGTGGAAGTCACAATGACGTAATCAATAATCAGACTAAATTAATTCAATAGCAGGTTCTATATTTGGTAGTTCAGTGAATATAAGGAAGAAAGTGATTAATTAGGTATCTATGAATAAAATAAATATTTTATATTTGTTAGTCACCAATATTGAATAAACATTTCATCTGGATGTATTTATTTGGTACATAAAGCAAGGCTGGTTCGATGTAGCGTTACAAAAGAACAAAGAAAAAAAAGCCAAGAGAGCCTTGCGGTCAGACGGTTAGCAATAGATGGAAGTCGAAATGTCCAGAACTTTCGCGATAAACAAAATCGATAGACCCCAGGGGGTAAGATAAGTGAGGGGTTGTATTAGGAACACTAAAGTTCAAAGTCCTTCGCGACCTCCCACTTCGCAGTTTCGGGCAGCTTTTTTTTCCCCTACCTCTAGTAGAATCTTTTTCCCTTTGGGACAAACACAATATTTCAAAAATTAAATAAACACACACTGGACTCTGGATTCTGTCTCCTCTTACACCTAGGCCGAATTCGATAAATCATTTCGTACTCGATTGTCAAAGATTTACTCGTAATTCTAATCCGGTACAAGGTAAACGGCTCGCGACGTTTCCTGACCTCCCCGCAGTCAAATATCATTTTTATTTGTTTACCCTCAGTCTTGTTCCGCACATCCTAGCAAGATGAGCGTAGTCGGTAGGTTGCAAGCCTAGTGCTGCATATCCCTATGATGATGATGATGAGGGGTGAAGAGACAGCTGACCATTAATTACTATAGGCGTTGATTTCGGCACTCTTAACACGGTTATCGCAGTTGCTAGAAATCGAGGTGTCGATGTCGTAAGTAACCACCGGCCTGGCCTTATCCTTCTAGATATATATATATTATATCTCTAGATGCGCCGTATAGTACTACTAAACACAACTAACCATATATCTAGATCACCAACGAAGTCTCAAATCGAGCTACGCCGTAAGTTAAACACTCATCTCGCACCCCGCTCCGTATACATTACTTGCTAACATATTCGCCTTCTAGTTCCCTAGTTGGATTTGGCCCCAAGTCTCGATACATCGGTGAACCTGCAAAGACGCAAGAGATCTCCAACCTAAAGAACACCGTCAGCTCTCTTAAGCGCTTGGCCGGCCGAAGTATCAATGATCCCGATGTTCAGATCGAGCAGCAATTTGTCTCGGCTCCTCTCGTCGATGTCAACGGCCAAGTTGGTGCCGAAGTATCGTACCTAGGCAAGAAAGAGAGGTTTTCAGCTACTCAGCTGACGGCAATGTTTTTAAGCAAGATCAAGCAGACAGCACAGAACGAACTGAAATTGCCTGTTTCTGACCTCGTCTTAAGTGCACCTGCCTGGTTCACAGACGCCCAGCGAAGAGCACTTCTAGATGCGGCTGATATTGCTGGCCTCAAACTCCTCCGTGTGATGAACGACACCACCGCTGCCGCTCTTGGTTACGGTATCACAAAGCTGGACCTGCCTTCAGGCGACGAGAAACCTCGCCGTGTGGCCTTTGTCGATATCGGCCATGCCGACTATTCTTGTTCGATTGTCGAGTTTAAGAAGGGCGAGCTGAGTGTCAAGTCTACCGCATACGACCGTCATTTTGGTGGACGAGACTTTAACTTAGCCTTAGTCAACCATTTCCACAAGGAGTTCAAGGGTAAATACAAAATTGATATCACCACTAACCCTAAGGCTATGGTCCGCGTCGAAGCTGCTGCCGAGAAGTTGAAGAAGATCCTCTCTGCCAACCAACAAGCGCCTATGAACATCGAGTCGCTCATGAACGATATTGATGTAACAACTATGATTACCCGACAAGAGTTTGAGGCGTTGGTGGAGCCGCTACTGCACCGAGCTACGGTACCGTTAGAGCAGGCCCTTGCAGAAGCCAAACTCAACAAGGAAGATATCGACGTGATCGAACTAGTTGGCGGTTGCACACGTGTCCCTGCTCTCAAAGAGAGGATTCAGTCATTCTTCGGAAAACAACTTTCATTCACTCTTAACCAGGACGAAGCCGTCGCTCGAGGTTGCGCCTTCAGCTGCGCCATCCTCTCGCCGGTCTTCAAGGTCCGGGATTTCTCCGTCCTGGATATCGTTAACTATCCTATCGAATTCTCTTGGGAGAAGGATGTTGATATTCCGGATGAGGATACGAGCCTTACCGTCTTTAACAAGGGTAACGTTCTTCCTTCGACGAAAATCCTAACCTTCTACCGCAAGCAGCCGTTCGACCTCGAGGCCAGATATGCCAACCCCGAGCTGCTCCCTGGAAAGATGTCTCCGTTCATCGGCCGGTTCTCTGTCAAGGGTGTCCACGCTGATCCCAATACCGAGTTTATGATCTGCAAGCTCAAGGCCAGAGTCAACATCCATGGTGTTCTTAACGTAGAAAATGGATACTATGTTGAGGAACAGGAGGTTGAAGAGGAAGTCAAGGATGAGGGAGATAAGAAAGATCCAGACGTAAGTAATATCGCATTATTACGTAGCGGGCCCAGCATTGGATGTTTGCGCGTAAAATGATGCTTCTCATGAAACATTAATAACTAACTCATATCATAGGCGATGGATACCGATCCCAAGAAGGGAGATGAAAAGCCTAAGACTCGAAAGGTCAAGAAGCAAGTTCGCAAGGGTGATCTGCCTATTGTTGCTGGCACCACCTCATTGGACGAGAGCACCAAGAACGCATTGATGGAGAAGGAGGCGCAAATGCTTATGGAAGACAAGCTTGTTGCTGACACGGAAGAGAAGAAGAACGAGTTGGAGACGTACATCTACGACCTGCGTAACAAGCTGGATGACCAGTACGCCGACTTTGCCAGCGAAGAGGAGAAGGAAAAGCTAAGGGCGAAGCTAACAGAGTTGGAGGTAAGCATATTATCCTTAGTCCTGCCTCGATTTTAATGTCAGAAGCTAATTCTATCTAGGACTGGTTATACGAAGAGGGCGAGGATGCTACTAAGGCAGTTTACATCGCTAAGATGGACGAGATCCGAGCCATGGCTGGTCCTATTACGCAACGCTACTTCGACAAGGTAGAAGCAGACCGTCAAGCCCTACAAGCCAAGCTCGATGCTGAAGCTGCTGCCAAGAAGGCCGCCGAGGAGGAGGCTCGAAAAGCAGCTGAAGCAGAGAAGGGAGAAGCTACGAAAGATGAGGAAATGACCGATGCGGAGGCTCCCAAGGCTGAGACCGAAGAAGCCCAGTAGTAGAGTCGACGAAGGGTACTTTCCTCTAAGCGAAGGTACGATAGATAGAACCGGTCCCTTGACGATCAGATGATGTGTGCATGATGAGGACCAAAAGAAAAGAATTTTAATGACTGCATGGTAGGGCGGTTTGACGGATACTGGACATGGGCATCGTTCGGGGGTGTTCTGCTGTTAACTCCGCGGTGCTTCACGAGGAATAGAATTTCATTTTGCGGACGGAGGGGGACGGTTTTAGCACGCAGACTTTAGATAGACCAGATAACGAGGGTTATTTGATACGTTTGCATTACTCGTTGAGCTATTTTCCTAGTCTTGCGTTGGCGTGATAGCTTACAGTACATCGTATTTATGAATTACTTTCATGATATGACGGCGGCTGGTAAATGCTTGTCCTAGTCTAAAATGGTATAGGTTTACTTGTTTTACAATCTTTATATAAGATTCCAAAAGCCATCACTTTAGATTCGTTAAAAAGTGAATTCGCTATATCGTAGATTCGCTATGGTAAGGGTTTACTATACATACTACCCAAGTCTAGGTAGATCATGAGTATAAAACTCGACACACGGTCTTTCCAACCGGATCACCCACCGTTAAAAAACACACGAGCAAAGAGTTATTGATAGGGATTGATTAGAATGAACGTCGGCGGCCCTGGAAGAATTCCCCAATACGAGGTGGTGTATGTGAAGGCAGTGATACTCCACCCGTGGTTTTCCTGTAGTGTTGTTCCGGATCGCTGTTAAAACTGGCGGACGACATATTTTGGGAGAGACTTTCATCGGTTGGTTTGTTTTCGTTTTCCTCTTCGTCCTCGTTGAGCGTGGTTGAGTCATGATTCCTAGAGGAAGAGGAAGGGAGGGGTTGATAGTCTTCGTAGGATAGTTGTCCAGGAGAGGGTAGTGGATGTATAGGTAGTGAAGCTCTATGCGGGGGTAGTACGAGCGTCTGGTAGGCTTGGCAAGGATCGCTGTCGTAACGAAACCATACAAATTTCCAGGGGCTGTAGAAATTGCGGCTTGTTCGGAGTGCCTTTTGCCTCTCTTCCTTGATTGTTCTACACGCCAGGAGGCTTTGCTGAGTGTAGGAAGCGAAAGACCACCGCATCGTCTGGTAACCTAGTTCTTCATCTGAGATCTCGATCGACTCGACGTTGAATGTGAACTTCTCTGAAAATAATATGGAGAGGTTCTCGTAGTTTATAATCTCCTTGGGGCCGCTGATGATAAGAACTCGCGATAATTGGTCCGACACTAGCGGTCGCTCCGGGGAATCTACGGCGATTTTCACAAAGGGTCTTTGGGTTCCGATGATGAACAAACCATCTCTACTCTTTTCTAGTAAACGCACGACGCCGTCGAGCCCCCAGAAATGGACGAATGCTTCTCTCCCGGCTATATTGGCTCGGTTTATCTTTCCCGTGCCGCGGAGGGCGCGGAAAAGTGTCCCATAATCTATATTTACGGGCAGATTGGTGATGTGGACTACGCTGTTATTGTTATACGGGATAAGGATTGATTGATTTAGGTCTACCAAATTGTCCATAGTGTCGGTATGCGTTGCTGGATATGAGTTGTCGGAGTTTTGGTGAGGCTAAGAATGGCGTATCTGTTCAATATAAGCGATATTGTCGTAGAGCGTTTGGAGTTATTATTACAAGTAACGACTGATTGTTGGGGGAGTAAAATAGATATCTTGAATTATAGTGTTGTTGAAAATAAAAAGATCTATTTACGAGTAGCTATTAAGTAAGTTACGAACTTCCTCGAGGCAATGATGAGGGCGACCTTCCGCAGGCGTTATACTACAAGGCGAGTTACGCATGGGTAGTTTTAGCAGGAGCGAAACAGATACCTTAATGATAACTATGAGAAATCAATAGTAAAAGCAACCCAGAGAGCCAATGCGAAGAAGATAGTATAATTTAAGCTATAGCTGGATAACTAAGGGTGCTAGTTGAAATATTTTCTAGTAACTAAATGGAAGGGCCATGTTGATAGCATTATGACCCCTGAGATTATAATGAAAACTACCTAATAATAGAATCTAGATAGAGGAATACAACTGCCTATGTTGGGTAGGTAGTGAAGATGATAGTATAAGTGGAGAGTAAAGGAAAGTACGATAAAATATAGGGAGATAACTGAAAAGGTTTATAGCACAAGTAAACCACTACATCATGCTTACTCCCGCCCGTGTCATATCTCAGGGTGCAAGCTCGTTACTTCTTCTAGTGAATCAATTTGCATCCGGGGTAGGGAACGATCTAGGTAGGGTTGTTGTCCGGAGGTACTTGACGATTTCAGACCGAACGTCTGCCTCTTCGTTAATAGGTGTTATACAATTGATAATGGTCCTGAATGAGACAAAAGTTTCTCTTGATACCTGATCTCATTTTTTTTTCTCCATATCTAACGGATCGCCTTCATTCGTATCCAGCTTCTATGTGACACTAAAAGTTGTAAAGTAGTCGTGTGCCCATTGAGTCCCGACTTGACGACTGCCTCAATATACGGACGTCGCCCAGGGCCATCTGTAACAACGCCAGAGTCTATCAGAAGACTTATCGTATTGAGACGGCCCCTATATGAAGCTGTATCAATGGCAGTGGCTTCACAAACCCTCGACTTTTCCACTAATCTAACATTTGGATCAGCACCGGACGCAAGAAGACGACGAACCATGCTAATATAGCCTTTCTCAACTACAATTTGTAATGCTGTTGTAATTTCTCCTATTGTTTGCAACGCACTTTTGACATCGAGGCCGTATTGAAGTAAGATATAGAGAATATCATGATCCCTACGTAGAATTAGTGGCTATGTGGTATTCATGACCTTGGCTTCCCGCGGGTGCATTTTTGCGACCTCCGGTGCCCGCATTGTTGGACAGCACATCAAGACGCCCTTGGGGACTTTGACGCTATAGAAATTCCTGAGCGGCTAACTTGATCGTGCAGAAGTCCTCCAGGTCCACGTGCATGACGATGTCGTCCCAGCTATGTACTTTCTCAGCAGTGCTGACCGCTTGACAGGACAGCAACCAACGAGGATGATCTTGCCCCTGGTCTGCGACTCGTATGTGACGGCGAGGTCGCCGGCTGTTCTAGGACCTATATTCATGGTTGCTGGTGATATTGGGGTTCGAGGAACACCTTCAACGTACTTGGTACCAAAGTAGTTTATAAAAATACCACAAGGATCTTCTGCGGCTCGAGGTTATGTATGAAGGACCAAGAATAGATGCGCATAGAGAAACTTTTATGGAGATTTGCGGGGGTTTATGCCCTCGTTTTAGGGCCAGTCTAATAACGGCCCCGGGTCGGGGTCGAGACGGGAATCCGACGCGGAGCCGCTAGAAGAGTACAGAAATGTTAGATGCAATACAGGTAAAACCTCCAACACCGAAACATAACAAGTTCTCAAACAAATGCCCATAAGAGGCCAATCACAAGCAAGAACTGTTAATGTTACCCCTTTAGGACATAGACAGCTTTATCCTCACCTTGATTGGCTAGTATCGGACCGAAAAGAGCGCTACGTCTTTATGTAGTAATGAACTCAGAGTGTCGTTTCTAATACGACCAATGACGGCTCCAACTGAGCTAGAGGCGGAGTAACTCCATTCTAAAAGATCGTCTTCTCACGCTTTATTTAGCGTGATACTCCAGTTTAATATATAACGAGGTCGATATATAAGGCATTCATGATTCAACATTGATACCCAGGTAACTTTCCATAAAGGTCCCCTACTTAGGTGGTAGCTAAATATCTATTTACCCTACAATCAATCTTAGTATATCATGTCGTCTAGAGTCCTCCGTCGCCGCGACAAAACTCCCGGTAGTGGACTCCGAGCAGTCATTGCAGCTCAGGAAAGGGGTGGCTCGCCACCCCCAATTCCTATCCCACCCGAGGTCGTAAGCCTAAACTTACCGACTGCTCGGCAGGTTAGCTTCTTTACTAACAGACCCCCGCAGGCGGCAACAGTAAAACTCGACTTCGACTCTTTCCTCCTCGAGTCATTTACCGCAGAAGACGCCTGGGAGCTTGGACATCTGCTCTACGCGCGGCTGCTCCCGTTCTCTGGCCAGAGACCCACGTTGATCTCCATCGCGCTAGCTAACGGCCAGGTGCTGTTCCAGAGCGCCGTTGGTTCCGGCACGACGCTGGACAACGAGATTTGGGTGCAGAGGAAGAGGAACACCGTGCTACGATTTGGCGAGAGTACCTGGTTCCAGCACTGCAAGTATGCAGGCGACGAGGATGCTTTCCGGCTGAAGTTTGGGATGAGTCACGATCAGGCGGAGAAGTATGCGATTCATGGCGGAGGAGTGCCTAGTAAGTGAAGCATTTTCATTTCGACTCTTTGAGTTATTTAAATGAAAGGTTACTGTTATTAACGCTCGTCATAATAGTCCGGGTTAAGGGAGTCGAGGGTATTGTTGCGGTTGTTGTCGTTTCCGGCCTGAGGCAGCAGGAAGATCATGGTGTTATTGTCGATGTCATCAACAACAACTGGGAATAACATCGGCAATATTAAACTATCGAACGTTTAATATTGAAATAATGAGGTAAAAATATGTTGAATCTTATATAAAAGTATTGATTGTTAAGTAAAAAGTCTCCAAGTGAACGACAATTGATAATGACGACCATTTACCAGTACTACGATACCCCTATATTTCCAAAATCACCCTCGTCTCCAATATATTATGCAGGCAGTTCATCAAATATATCCCAAACACTCGTCATTCAGCTGCTTAGCTACATCAATTTCCAAATTCCCAAATCACCAACCCCCCCCCCCCCCCTTTCACTTTCGCAGAATCTCCTCATACTCCGGAAGATCCCACTTAACCCCTTCCTTTAGAAACGCCCGCGCCATGATATCTAACCTGAAGAAAGCCGCAGCTCCCGCAACGAAATTCATAACCCCGACCCCAAAGGACGTCGTTGGCATCATGTTGCTCGTGATACCCTTGCCGTCGCTGACGTCCTTCTGCACCTGCTCCATGAAAGGGCGGAACGTCTCGTCGTAGGCCTTTAACGCAGCCATAATTCCGGCCTTGTTATTGTCTGGCTCGCCGGCGCTGTTCTTGCAGTGCCTGCCGATTTCCCCCGCGAGGACGTATGCGCCTACGATGGCGGACGTAGTTCCCATCCCCGTATTAGCAGTGGGGCAGTAAGCGGCATCCCCGACGAGAGCTACGCGTCCGCGGTGCCAGGAGTCCAGCTTGACGAGGCCCATGTGCTCCAGGTAGAAGTCGTCGGATTCCATCATAGCCGGCACGAGTTCCCCAGCCTCCCACCCCGCGTCCTTGAAGATCTCCGCCATTGCCTCCTTTTCTTCCTTCACGTCTCCCCGGGGGGCATTCTTCAGTCGTTCGGAATCGCTCTTGCAGGTGAGATATACCTGGATTTGATCCGGGCTATGTCTTCTGGTCATGATAGCTCGTCTTCCGGTGGTCATGTATACCGTCGCGAGATATCCTTCTCCTTCTTTAATTGGCTTATTCATCGTGAAGTACGCTACGTAAATTTCGCGGAGTGGGTAGAGCCCCTCCGTGTCGGACCCGAGCATGATCCTACGTGTTCGTGAGTTCTGCCCATCTGCGCCCACTAGGAGGTCGAATCGATCTTTCGTGCCGTCTGTAAGCTGAACCTCCAACCCGTTGTCGTTCTGCTCGAAGCTTTTGACTGACGTTCCAAAGGCATACTTAGTCCGGTCCTTAGAGTAGTCGTATAAGAGGCGGCAGAAATCCCCTCTCATGATCTCATAATCGGTCGTGAAGTTCTGCAGTCCTTTGCCAGACTTATTTGCCGGGAAGAAGGCCCGCCGTTTTCCCGCATTGTTGACTATCTGTAGGCCCTGTTCTGGGGCCATCCTTGCCCGGAAATCCTTCTCGAGACCCATGCGTTTCATGACCTCGATCCCGTGACCTCGTAGATCTAGTTGAAGTCCGGTGGTTCGCAGCGTGGGAAACCATTCGAGAACCGTAACGTCATGACCAATCTTCGAGAGCCAGAAAGCGAGGGCGCCACCTGCGATACCTCCGCCGTTAATTAAGACCTTCATCCTCGTCATAGTCTCGGCGAGTATTTCGTGAAATGGTTGCGTGGATGGAAGACGATAAGTACGAGATTTAGTTCATATTAAAAATTATCGTGGACTTATACTTCAGTAGGAGTCGCTAGACGCAAGTGCATGGTATTAAATATTTAAAATGTTACCACTTAATTCTCGTAGTACTTTGCTGCCGTGGCAGCCGATTATCTCCGTCTTCTCCTGCTTCGGCCGAGCGAATATAGCAGACCGACGAACATATATAACTAGGTCAGCTGCTATGGGCCGCGCGGGAAAGACGTAATAGATTATGCAGAGGCTGGCTGAATTTGTACCAACTTGGGGAATTGTAATCCATTTTCCCTCACGTCCCGTGTTTCCTCCTGCGCCAATGCCTCCTGGGCCGTTACTAGGCCCATTTCCTCCCCGATTCCGCACGAGGACTCCATTATAAGCCAATATCGATTTTATGTAAAATACAAGCGAACTAATGCATAGGCCTCCATACTTAATCTCATACAGGAGAAGTGAAGAGAGAATCTAAACCGGCCAAATGCAAGAAAAGGTTAGGCGTGTTAAAGAACCAAGTACGCCATGAATGATGTTACAAGAGGGTGATTATACGATATATATTTCGGTAAGCCGAAGTTTTCAAGCAAAGCCCGAATCAGTCATCAAAAACTCCAAGTCGAAATCGAAATCCATCCCATACCCACCGTCTAGACTACTTGGCGTCAGGCCAGTATTGCTGGGACGTGGCGAAGGAATACTGCCCGCTTGTTCTTCTATCAAACTAGCGCATAGTTCAAGGCTGTCTTTCGCACTCTGTGCAATCCTGAGGTCGCATGGGACTCCTTCCTCTGTCGCTTCTATCTGGGCCATGATCATGCTTAGGAACATGGGCCCCTTAACATTGGTCTCCCCTTGCCGAACCCGTTCTAACGATAACGAGATCATATCTTTTACAGCTTTCTTCAGATTTTCAACATCCTGAGAATTACATCGGCGTATCCCGTCGGCACGTCGTGCCTCAACTTGGCAGACAAGCTCGCGAGTAATGACACCCATTGCGTACCTGAATCCTTCTCTAAACATACCCCCGCCAATAGCCATAAGACGAGAAAACCCCTCGTCGGGCTCAGGGGAAATAAGGGTCATAGCTGAGTCTAGTGTAACTTTGAGTGAATAATAAAATAGTGGATTCGCTCGGGCTTCGCTGGCAAAAGGGGAATGAAGGGGGATTAAGAATCGCCGCACCAGATGATCAAGCAGGTTTCGATGGAATGCTGTCACACCTGCCTTCTCATTATCTCTTATGAAGCTACTATACGAGCGATATTTGTTGGTAAGTTCTGAACTTAGAGAAAGAGCATCCATGTAAGCAAGTTCGGAATGCAAGCCGTTTAGAAGCTGTAGAATCCGAAGGCGTATAGGTACTAAGTCAAGTAGGATAAGTTGTAGTGATGTTGAGGTACAGTCGTTCTTTGGGTGTGACTGGAGAGTCGTGGTCGTCTCATCTATCTCATCATCGTTGTTATTTGATGGCGCCTCAGTGTCGAAATCATCAAAAGATATTCTAGGTGGCATTGCAGAGTCCAAAGATGATTGCACAACTATCTCAAGTATAGTGGCCCATAGTCTTCTGCGGAGTTCGGCTTGCAGGATGGACATTCTTGGGAGATGCTTGGGGTCGCGGTGTAAACCTATTTGCATTGCCATATGCATAAGCGATCCCGATGACACCCAGACCAGATCACCACCAATAGAGAATATCTGTCGTGCTAGAAAAGTTAAGCAGTAAATTTGGATACCAGTAATATCCAAACGGTCTTTTTCCAGCGGCCCAGAGAGCCACGTCTGGGCAGCATACACCCATTGGGGAATCATATTACGAAACCCGAGATCGCTGTCTCTATGGTTAGATAAGCTCGATCCTATCCCAATTACAAGGAGGATCTTAATGCGTAGGCTAGTCGTAACACTTTCCGGACAGTCCCAAAGTTTCTGATATTCGGACCAAAAAGTAGGGGCATGAATTATTCTGTACGTCGATTCGAATAATTGGAAATATGAAGTTGCCATAGCATCCGCTATCTCCCTCTCGGGAGGTACAAGATCGAAATCGGGATACGAGAGCCATCTGCTAGGCCTTCCCAGCTTGATACTTCTCGCCATGTTTTTACATTTCTGGAGAAGAGTCCATATCTGGGCATACAGGGCTCCCTTTTCAGTATCTTGAGGAAAGGCTCCCTTGGCGGTATTGGCAGCCGCAACATAGCAGGCAATTAGAGGTGCAAACTTGTGATGTGGTTAGTACGATACCATATAGATGAAAGGGATGTATTTTCTACCTCCGGAGCTGTACCTATCCTAAGACTCCACCCTAAGATTCTTGTTTTATTAAGAATTATCTGTGAGTGTTGCAGCCCTAGCTGGCGCGCGAGTATGTCCCGTCCATTTTCAGATAGTCCGTTCATGGGGCTAGATACCGAAGACTTGGCAGGGGTGTTCTGTCCCCGTTGAAGGATACCTACTAGACCTGGTTCGGCTTCCGGAGCGGATACATGTGGTTGAAGGTTGCTAGGGTCAAGGCCGAGAATAATCGGCTCTGATCTATCATTCCGTCCTCCTATGGATGACGATCCCGCTGTAGCCCCTATCGGTGATGGTGTTACCCGAGGACCGGAGCCACTGGTATTATGTTCCGTGGTTGGCCTATTGGTGCCAAGCTCCTGAGCCTGGGTTACCGAGGGTGAAGGTCCATGGCTTGACGGGCTTGACGTCTCTGCCGGCGAGATACCAGGTCTCAGCGGTAGTTGGTTAACGGGTTCATCGTTATAGACCTTATAGATACATTTTAACTTAGCAGAGACACAATGTGTGCATGGCTCATTCCGGTTGCACTTAATCTTGCGGCGCCGGCACTCGAGGCATGATAAAGCCGGCCTTCGACGTCGGCGGTGTTGTCGCTCTGATAACATGGCAACTATAATGTTTCGGCCGTATGATTAGCGTGATCTCCGTAGAAGGGCACGCATATAAGTAGATCGATCCCATATTGTAATGCAAGATTGTAGATACTGTTCCTTACCTAAGGTAAAATAAAGGTGTAAAGGTCTTAGATCCGGAGCGTTCGGATATCAGAGGAAAATGCCGAAGCGCTTATAGCCGTTGACCCACTAGTTAATGGAAGCTGTAGCGTGCCATTGGTCAATTTGTTCATTTAAGACCGCTTAGCTCCGTTAGCGATATTCAAATCATATCTGTAATAGATAAGATTATAGATAAGATTATTGGAAAGTTTTGTTTTTTTAATTCGCATTTCCCAATGAGGATTAATGTCAAAACTTTCCTAAGTTAAATTCGGTCTGTAGGGTGATCGGATTTCCACGCTAGTAACATTTAATACTTGAAAATCTAATGCTAAGACAACGTGGAAGCCCCGTAATACGCTAGTAGGGGCGGTGCGGTGCGTGCTACGGTCTTGCGCCAAAGATAGAAAACATCCTAACCTCTCCCGTGCCGGCATCATGGTCTTCTCCGAAATGTGCGAGTTAGCCCGTCTCTGACTAATTCGCGAATGCGGATCAGCTTGCCAAATTAGTCAATACTGTCTTTTCTATCGTGATTTCGCCCTAGCGCTTACGATGTAATTCCTGAAAATAGGGAGTGTCATGTAATTTTCGATGGAGTTTTTAAATATATATAGCAAATGCGCCGCTCGCTCGCTCTAGTCGAAGTGACGAGCTTCGCGAATGCCACCTAAGACTGCCAGTATTTATTTCAGCTGAGTGTCTCATAAAGCTTATAATATTGATACATTAGTCGTTACCCCTTTTCTTCATCGTAATCAACAAACACTATTCTTGTAAACCCATCCGATAGGTACCATCAACATATTTTATATCCACATCTAACTACGCCAGAATCAGATATTCTACTTCAATCGGTTACTTAATACTTGACTCATTTCATCACCATGGCTACCCAGAGCGTCAACGTAAACCCGGATATAACCATCTTCCGTGGATTCAAAGAAACCAGAAATTACACATGGTCCCCATATGTAAACAAATTAGAAGCACGATTACGCTTTGCGGGTGTGCGATATAAGATAGGAGTAGGCTCGCTTAAAGCGGCGCCTAGGGGCAAGGTACCATACATAGAATGTCGCGATCTATCTGCTACCTCCTCGTCCGGAAAGGGGGAAGATTCCCTGCCAAAAGTACAACTCGGCGACTCTACCCTTATCATCAAGACCCTGGCTGAGTGGGATGTCCTTCCGGATCTAAACAGAGCGCTGGACCCGTCGAAGAGGTTACAGGACATGGCGCTGATAGCTCTACTAGAGAATAAGCTGTCCTTTTACCAAGTAAGTTCCCTTTTCATCGTATCTCTCATACGACTCATATAAGATATATGATTTGCTAACCGCGCGATAGACTTGGGAGCGTTGGATCCAAAATTACTACACCATGAGGGACCATGTCCTATGGCCAATCCCTTACCCGATCCGCATCGTTGTGGGTTTATTAGCTTATCGCGCCAACGCCACGATGTTGAATGGTCAAGGTACTGGCCGGTTTACCAAGGAGGAAATCGAGCAATCCACTTGCGAGATCTGGGAAACAATTAGTGCACAACGTGAGTAGCCTTTTAGAACCCCTCTTTCATGCCTGGTTAAGAAATAAAGACACTAATTTTTATGGTATGCCTAGTTGTGACCTCGCGATCCAGTAGTAAAGGCGGCGACGACAAGCCGTTCTGGGTACTTGGTGGAGAAGAACCGACGGAGGCGGATGCGTGTCTGTTTGGCTTTATTGTTTCCGCTTGGATATGTACTGCGTAAGTAAACAATAACTTATCTTCCAGTTGGAGCCTATACTAATCATAATACTTCACTATAGCGGACCCAAAGCTCATGACATCATCAAAAGCTTCCCGGTCCTCCTTGACTACGCGGGGCGCATTCACGACCGGTATTTCCCTGATTATGAGAAATGGGCTGTGGAATGAGGTTGGATGTGCAGATTTGCATGATGCAAGGTTCGAGCCAGGTACCTAATATAGTAACGGAAGCTGTCCAAAGATAATATTGATTTGCTATGGAAATCAGGTAGGGAGACACGCTGATAAAATGGAAAGAAGTTCGGAGTTTTCAGAGATTGTGACAACTCCTATTAAACCCAAGCCGATTATTACAGCCGTAGGTTCGCCTTTAAGCCATTGCAGAGTAAGGGGCAGTCATTGGCAATTTAATCTGATCGATATCCTCATACGGCACCTCGTCATCCAACCTATGGTGTAAATTTGCTGTTGTCACCCCTATACCGCACCTCGTGGCCCATCGCATCGTATATCTTGCCGTTGTCAGGTTGGAGTCTGCACAGCTATTCCCCAAACCTTATTCTCTCTTGAGATCGGAGAGCACGTATAGGTAGTTATGGTCATATTTAATAGCAAAACTCTAATGGTTTCAAGTATTAATAGAACGTTCGGTTTGACATCGTCTATAGGTAATACCCTTTTATATCGAACCCGAGCGGTCATAATTTTAAATAAATCCGTCCTCCCCCACCGCTATCTAAGCAATGACCCAATATCCACGGTGTCGCTCGAACTTATGAATATTACTCATACACCATATCCATTCGCGCTGGAGATATTCTTAGCAGTGCACACTACAATGCACTGGAGATATGTGTCCGAGGGAATTATACTTTATACTTACTACTAACCCGTTATACTTTGGGGCTAATACAAGTTCCCGTAATGTATAAACTAGATCTTCGTAAGACTCTAAAAAGCTACCCAGGTAGAGTTCTGTTTAGGGGATCAAGTACGTCGTCTGTCCCAACTCCTACAGAGGAGTACAGTCTATACGACTTATGTATAATGAGCAGTCACACCACGTTCTCTACAATATTTCTCTACTTCCTTCTGCAAGCTTTGGTTCTGCCGGTCAACAAGGTCCATGATGTCCCGGTGTTCCGACCCAAGTTCCATAGATCCAGTTCGCGCGCCGACGCTGTTGGCGATCTCTGTCATCTCCTCCATAACAGCTTGCAGTTGATTTGGAAGCCAAGTTACGATTGGGCTACCTCCCGTGGCTGTGGGATGCGAGGTCTGCTTGAGAATGTACTCGCGGGCAAAGCACCAGTGCCGCCACCGGAAGTCTCGAACTTGGTTTAGAGCGTGGAGCCAAAGGCGTCGAGACTCTTTTATTAGTTCTCGATGTTCACTTCCTATTGTCGAGTTGTGTTCCGCACCAATAGCTAGAGCAAACTCTTTCACGTGTAGTTCTTCCGAGCACCTCTTCACCTCGGCAAGGAACTGGCGGTGGTTACTTGGGCGATAATCTCTAAAATCCTTTAGGATCTCAGTCAGAGGCGTATCAGGCATCTCGATCTGAACTATAGTCATGTGTCAGTAAACGTTATTTGAATTATTTAAGGGATCTCGGACGTGTGCGCGGACGCACCTTGGGGGCAATAGTCCCCAACTCGGTCCGGCAAGAAATGTTGGTGATGAATCGGGGATAAAAAAAGATTTTTGATAATACATACGAAGATTGTCCATCAATGGGATCATGGTGTCGTTGGCGCCACTCTCGCCCCTAAAGCTTAAAGGCTTGCCGTCGTTGACGCCCTCGTAAACAACACCGTCGGGAAACATGGACTGAGATGTGATGCCAAATATGAAAGTCCGAAAGCTCGTATACGACCGCGGCTTAGATTTCATCCACATGGTTTCCATTACGCCATTGACTTTCTTCATCGCATCTACGACGGTACGCAGACCTTCATTAAATGACGTTCTCTGTTGCAAGGCTGAAACTCCTTCAGAATTATCAAGCGCCCGCAGACACGACATCGTGCCGCTAACTAAGGGGCCCGAGTTCTTTACCATGTCAATATGCACCAATACGAAGCCGGCCTCAGAAGAGGCAGGATCCAAACCGTGCTCAAAGGCCCGTATCAGGCGCAAGTTAGAGTACTCAAGACCCGCATCTGGATTCTGAAGGCGATAGTTAAAAAGGGCATATGAACCCGCGTACTCCATGAACGGTTTGAATCCAGCTCTATGAGAAATTAGTTGATGCACAAACGACACGACGAAGACTATAATGACTTACAGCTCAGCACAGCGGACAATAGGTCGAGACAATTGAGCAGGAAGGAAAGATCTCCCTAGTCCATATGGCTCGCCCTTGATGAACCTCATGTGACATGGCTCTAGAAGAAACGCCGATGCCAAGAATGAGTAATCACGATAGAGGGCATTCATCATGGGAAGGTTATCATGGTATTTTTCGATTTGTTCGGTCAGGTCTGGAAGAGTTTTGAGTACGGTATCACCCAGCTGGCCAGTGGCAAGCAGTCCAGGCTTGCCTGACTGGGTCTGGACAGGCATTTCTTGAAGCAGAGTTTCGACCGGCTCAAATTCAGGGGGGAGAGTTACAAGAGGATCCATACGTGCCAGAAAACCCCGAGTCGTTGAGACCATGAAGGCAGGAAGTGAGACATCGTCCGGCTTGGTGTCTTCTAAGACTTCAAAGGACGACTTAGGAATGAACATGTTGGAACGTTGTGAGAGTGTGGGCTCTGACAATTGAAATAATATATATATAAATTTTGGACTGAAGTGAGATCTTGAGGTATGAGAAGTTAGACCATTGACCGGAGTGGCGGTTGATCTCGCGTGCTAATATAGACCATGGCCGGAACTGTTCCGGCCTCAACGTAAAAATGCGGAGTTGGCGATCAAGTAAGTTCCAGGACCTCCGGAACCTTCTCACACCTTCCTGGCCGGAACGATTCCGGCCTCGAGCGAAACCGGATTTAATAGCCAACTCACCCATTCCCCTTACATTACCTATCTCATGGCCGGAAGAGTTCCGGCCTATACACCCAGACCGAAGTCGGGTTTATACCTATCATATCTTGTAAGGACTTCCCCTTATCTTTATCTCATAAAAACAAGATAGGGATAGTTGGGGTGTGAAGCGAACCTCAACAATACTCAAAGCTTCATGATTCGTCGCGATCCCTATCGCAAGATGGCCCAGACCAGCTATTAATGTATATACCATGCGGTACAACAACATGCACCCGAATAGTATTAGATCCTACCTTCTCAGATGATACGAGCTCGAGCACAAGAATTCAGACTTGTCCTAGACGACTCTCCCCCTATTACCCTCTTTTCATCTAATAAATTCATAACGTTCAAAATATTTATTATATGATAAGAACAGGCTTTCATGTAAGCATCTATAATTTTGAACGAGAAATACTATTGCTTAATCCAGTACCACATAAGATATTCACTAATTGATCATGGTGGAAGCGTAATTACGTGGTAGTCAAGGAGACATCTTAGCAAAGAAGAAGTCTCATGGGCCGACAAGATTTACGTAATTGAAACTTATCAGCAAGATGAAGCCAAACTTTAACCCCGGCAGGTGATGGGGAAAAGTGGAACCATCAAGCCCGGTAAAAACCGGCCGTGGCCGGAATCATTCCGGCCATTGACATAATCACTACGGAGTCTCGTTACATAGACTTCATCAGCACATCGAAATAAAACTTAAGAGGATATGGGTTGTTGAACTAATTTCATTTTAATAGATTCACTGTACCATCTTCAACTTGTCTAAAGCCAAATGAGAATTATTATCCCGGCTTTGGTTTAGTTATCATGCCCTTTAAGCATCAAAGCTTACTCTCGAGATAGTAGCAGTTAAATAACACATTATATCGGCATACGTACTATTTTCTGTTGGAAGTGCGACCACGTGCTAGTCACGCGGGAGCTTATGTAATCTGTACGCATGTATATTGGCATTATCTCCCTTCGGGGATAACGCACCTTAGAACTTGGACCTTATCATGATCAATATACACACTCGCTCTCCCACCGCTACCGAGCGCCTACGGCGCCTATATCTCTGATAATAGGAAATCTAACGTTAGACCTTGTCCTCCGACATTTTCATTAGACACCCAGCATCACGCTCACTAGCAACATTCTCTTTGGTATTTAATATTAAACCCAAAAGTCAATGAACATCTATAGGACCAATCATACTTTATACCTAGTCTCTGTATTATCACGCAATTGATCATAACTACCAAGGCATGACCATTTCACCGCCTGAAGTTCCATTACTATAATCCCTTTCATTACTGATAGTAGTATATTCATCCTATAGTATTCATTCTATTATACTTCCTGGTAAATCGTGACATATTAGTCCACATAAAGCACGCTTACTAAAAACAATCAATATTGTACTACCCGAATTTTCAGCCATGCCAAGCCGATCTAATTATAGAAAAACTACTTCAGCTTTACTACCAGTTTAACACAGAACATACGACCTTCGCTAAAATACCCAACCAAGTGTAGTATAGAAACGCCTGGCTTTCCTTCAAGGAGATGGCCCACACCAATCCGGCTCCTTCCAATTTCAGGGGTCAAGCCATAGATTCCCGTATTGAATGATCCCATGAACTTCATTTCGGGATTGATAGTACGCTATCGGTCAGCACGGCTAGTTCTTCCGCGTCTTCTTCCCTTAAAAGTCTCTATGTAAGCTTTCTCTAACGCCGGAGCCTCGACGCTTTCCTTTTCACTTTATTACTAATTTAATCCTAATAAGACCGAGAAAAACTTTTGAATTCCGCCTGTCGCTACATAATGGTTCTTCTTTTAACGTCGCGGCGCGTCGCCGCCACGATATTACTATCATGTGTGTCCGCGGTAGAGGCGATTGAATTTCCAGCAACTCTAGAAGTAGACATCATATATCCGCGCAACGGCACGTTCGCGCCTACCGTACTCACACCCATCGTCTTCGCGATCCGGAACCCGCAGCTTGCCGAGCCCCTTGATATAAACTTCAGCTGGGATATCTATAAGGAAAGCCAACCCCTTGGCGATGGCCCATTTTCTTCTGGGAGCAAAGATCTACGATGGGTCGATTTCTCTAACATCAGCGACCCCTACTTCGTATATACGTATTCTAAGATGCTCGATGTCGAGGATTCCTGGTGGATACGATGGGAGCTAGCCTGGGGAAACTGCTCTAAGATCCCCAGCACGATAGATTCCGTTGAAATCAGCTTTGGCCGTCGGAACAATGTTATCGAGTTCACTACCAAGAACGGCGCGAAACAGCTCGACCTCGCCAGCGTTAATACGCCTGACGATGATACTTGTGGCAATGTCACTGATACACGCGTCGCCTTCAATGTGACGGGGGTTTTGGATACTCCTCGTCCAGATAAATATGACGACCGAGAGACGTGCGCCGTTCTTGCGCCGCCGTCTAATGCGACGGCCCCGCCCCCCACAAGGACTTGCGGGGCCGAGGTAGGTGCTTCGGCCGCGTCTAGTATCTCGGCCGCTATCACTTCCCGGGCGTGTGCCGGTTTTGCTACCGATCCGAATGTGACCTGCCCACCTGAGAGTCCGAGTAGCGCCGCGAAAAGCAAAGAAGTGCAATTCCTAGCGGGAATGACGACTTGGTTGAATACATTGGTGTTTGCTGGTGTCGCGTATATTCTTATAGCGTGACGCGGTCGCCCCCCGGAGTATCAATGACCCTATATATAGATACCAAAGTTCCATGTTATAGTTTAGCCTAGAATCTAATGTTAATTCTAATTTTACGGTCAAATCTCCATCCCGACTTTTATATAATACTCTTGTACTAAGCGTAGGTAGGTACTTAAAATTTTAGCGAAACGCCCGCACTCGCAAGCTCGCGCGGGGCCTTATCAATTACCTTATCAGTTTCCTTATCAGTTTCCTTATACCCTAGGTTACGACATTGAGAAAGATATCCTTGAGGCGATTGACGACTTAGCCATCAATTATTCCAATGGATTAAGTCATAATTATTGGCCACAGCCGCGGTGCTCACATAGCTCGCTGCGTTGCTGTTTATTTTATTTTTATCTTTTATTTTTTTTAACCGATCAGGGTTATCTCAATGCAAGAGCGAGGATATGCGTCTACTATATGGCAAGTACTTACACATCTTGAAGTCTCCTTCAACGAGGGGTACACACCAATCTATTCCGAAGTATTCAGTTGGAAGGAACGAGGATCAGACTTACTCATGGCGTCTAACTCCATTGACTACTCCTGAGGAACCCCTTGGAGAGTGTGATGCTTGGTTACACGGCATTGCCCTTGGCTAATATACACAAGATCTAGGCAAACGGCTTGTATATCTAGATCTCGAACTATATATATTGAAATTCTTGCATTACGTTATTTAATAAGTCGCTACCTTTTAAGATGCGAGGGCGAAGTGGCGGTAGAACTCGGTTTCAGTAGGATAAACTATTAGCATCGGTAGGACCAAACCACTAATCTAGATCTATATGTCCAGTTGCTAGAATAGTAAGCCCCTTTTAACCTTATCGACCACTATTTGCGGTTTTCCAGCTCAGCCTTAACCTCCTCAACGAACCCCCGCTTCCACGCTTCCTCTCCCCTCGTTGGCTTCCAGCCCAAGCTCCTAGCCACAGAGGACACAGTCCGCGAGTTGCTCACGATGGCTTTCTCGACCACTTCCTCTGGAAACTGGCCATCCATAAAATGCTTAGCTGCCTCCTTGAGCGTGAGACTCTCCAACTTGTTGCTCGGGATCAGACCCTCCGCGAAGGCCGCATCAGCTACGCCCTGCGCCACGTCCAGCCACTGGTGTCGACCATTACCGCTGAAGATGATACCCTTCTTCCCCGAAGGCACGCCCTCGCCACCCTTCGCTACTATGCGTTCCAGTATGAGTAAGTAAAGGTCCGCTAGATCTTCAACGTGCACGTGATCCCATACGCCCTTGCCGTCTCCCAGCAAGATACCCTTCTTGAGCTCCAGCACGGCGCGGACAAATAGGGGGACCTGAACACTTGTCTTATTGAATAGACCGGTTCCGCGACCATAGATAGTTGCACTGTTGATAACTATCGACTTTACGCCAAGCTCCAAAGCTAGATCTATGGCGCCCATCTCCGCGGTACGCTGGTGGTACGGACCCTCTCGCACCTCGCGGTCCTTCTCGTACCCGTAGATGTCATCCTTGGCGTCGTCGAACTCGCGGCCTTCCGGCTCCACCCACTTCTTCGTGATCGGATTGTCGCAGAAGTTGGAAGTTCCGGACGTGTGAATTAACCACACGTCACGCCCTGTCGCCGCCTTGCGCTGGGCAAGACCGCGGACTACCGCCTGGATGGAGGAGGGGTGAAAGCCGATGGTGGTGTTAATGACGACATCGTGCTGCGCCGCAGCGGCGACCGTAGCGTCAATATCGTCAATGTCTTTATATAAGATTGGCTTCACGCGGGAGCCGTAGGTGGATGTAAGCTTAGCAGCACGATCTTCGCCGCGCAGAAGTACAGAAATATTGGCGTTGCTAAAAGCCGGAGACTTCGAGTTGATGAAGTGATCTAGGATAGTACCGCCGATAAATCCGGTAGCCCCTGTAAGTAGAATCTGGGGAGTGGTAGAAGATGCCATGGTTACTGTGCAAGAGCTGTTGTGTATTCGAATATTAATTTAGTAGGCAGAGCGAAGGAAGTAATATGTAGATGAGTGACACGGTATCGAGAATCATAAACTTGAGAAAAGAATTAAGAATATATATATAATATGCCTACCTATATATATACATGTCTATTACCCCATTGTCCACTCGGACTCGGAGAGATTCTATAACGTGGAAGAATACTTCCACTATTATATCACCGATATTTGCGTACCTGCATAGCAGATGCAAGTACCGGTGATAACGGACCCGTTGCTGTTGTTTCAGTTGAAAGCAATGGCGGCAATTTACCCGCAGGACCTTGTATCCCCCACTATCATTCTCGCCATCTTTGGTTATTATAAGCGGCACATTATTCAACTATTTCTTTGGAAAACCGTAAAACGACCTTAAGCAGCGGAGCGAATATTACAAAGCAACCTCAGCTCGGAGCCTTTTATAAAAGCGGAGTAAATTTGCACCGAGTTTAATTTAAGCCTTATAAAAAATACTTAACAGTCTTATATAAAAGAACTATAAAGAAATATATGGAAAAATAATTAGTTTATAAATGAAACAACTTTTTAATAAGTTTTTTAATTAATGTGCTTTTTTTCTTTCTTTCTTTTTTTTTACTTTAAATCTTAAAATTAACCCGTGATTATATCATTAACTTTTAAAAAGTATTTAAGCCTTTAATATTTACCGTTAAATAATTATTTATATATTTCTTTATATTTAATTTTTTAAAATATCGTTAAAACTTTATGTAATTTTATAAAAAACTATATTTTTAATTCGTTATATATACGGGATAATTAAACTTTATAAGTTTTTTTTATTTAAAATTTATAATGCGAACTTTTAATTTAAAAGCTTTTTAACCGGTTTATTTTATTAAATATATAATTATACGAATTTCGCACTTTTTTTCGTCGGATAAATAAACCGTTCGTATAAATTCATTTATAAAATGATAAAAATAACTTTTATTTAAATTAAACGGCGATTAAATATTAAAGAGTTTAAAAAGAAATAAAAGTTAAAACCCGTTTTTTCCCGCTTTAATATAATGTCCGCCATAAATAATAACTCGTTGTTTTTTCTTTAATGTTTTAATTTATAAAACTTATATAAGTTAAAAGGTTAATTATATGTAAATAAGATTTACTTTTACTTTTTAATTAAATTAAAAGTAAAGTTATTTCCGTTTTTTTTAACATTACGGTATATTTAAATCCATTTATACACTTGTAATTCTTTTTATTACTTATAAAATCGGATATATTTAATTCATTTAAATTCATTATATACATGATTTTTATAATAAGTATAAGTTTAATAAAATCATATAACATTAAATTGTTTTATATATATGTTTTTATCGCGTAATTAACCGGTAAATCGTAAAAGTTAATGTAAATTTTATTATATCATTTAATTACTTTTAACCGTTATAATTTAATAATATTTATAAATTTTATATATTATATCTTTTAATATTAAAATGTTTTAATTTAAAGAATAAATTTTAACCGTTATTTAAAAATATTTTAAGATTTTTAATATCGATTTAAACTTAATATAATTATCTTTTTAAAAAAATGTTAATTTATACATTATACATGTTTTAATTAAAATTTAATATAAAATACATTATTATAATAATATTAATATAACGTTTATATTATAAACCTTTTATTAATTAATTTTAAAACGATTTAATAACCGTTATTATTATAAATAATATTAATTATAAATTATTATAATAAACTTTTTATATAAATTATTTTATAAAATAAATATATATTATTTATTATTAAAAATATTAATAAAATAATATAATTACATTTTATTTTATTAATTTTATAAAAAGTTTAATTTTATTAATAATTATAATAAATATATTAAATTATTTTTATAAAATTAAAATTATATAATTAAATTAAATTAATTAATATTTTTTTTATTAAAATATAACCATATTTTAAAAAATTATTATAAAAATAATTTATAAATAAAAAAAATAATTTATAAATAATGGTATATAATTTATAAATAATAAAAAATAATTTATAAATAATAATATTATATATTATATTTTTTAATTATTAAAATATATTAAATAATAATTATTTATATTATTTTAATTATTATTAAATAATAAATTTATTAATATAAAATCTTTAAAAAAATATTATAATTTAAATAAATTATTATTAAATAATAAAAAATTAATTTATAAATAATAAAAAATAATTTATAAATAATAAAAAATAATTTATAAATAATTTTAAATTAATAAAATAATTAAATTAATAATAATTTTTATTGCCTTTTTTATTTTTTATTAATAATTATAAAATAAAACCATTTTAAACGTTTTAATAAATGTAATTTTATACGAAAAAACGTAAATACTTTTTTTATAATAATATAATTAATTATTAAAAATATTATCGGGGATATTATTAATAAAATTATTACCGAGGTTATTAATAAAATTATTATTAAAGTTATTAATAAAGTTTAATTTTATTTAATTTAATAACTTTTAATATATTAATTTATATATTAACATATATTTTAAATAATTTTTTTTTATATATTTTTTTAATAAAACTTATTTTACTTTTAAAATAACGTAAAATTTTTTTTACATTTATTAACTTTTATAATAATTTTAATAAATATTTATTTAATAATTTATTTTAATATTATAGTTATTTTTATAACCGGTTTATTTTTTATTATAATTATTAAAAAATTTAAAATAATTAAATTAAACGTATTTTTAAAAAAATTCTTTTTTATATATTAAAAAAAATTAACATTATTAAAAAATAATAAAATTATTTTTAAATTATTTTTTATAATATTAATTTTTTTATAAATATTATAATAATAAAAAAAATTTATATACGTTTTTATTTTTATATTTTTATATTAATATTCGTTAATTTTTTTAAAATGTAATTAAAAAAAGATTTTTATTAATTAATTAATTACAAAAAATTTATTATTAATAAATTTTAACGTTTTTTTTATAATTTAATTAAATAAATTATTAAAATAACGTTTTTTTAACCATTATTTTTTAATTTTTAAAACGTCGTTAAATAATTATAATTAATAATCTTTATTTTAAAATTTAAATAATTTTTTAAAACTTATTTAAAACTTTAATAAATTAACGTTTTTATTTAATACATAACTTTTAAATACTTTATAATTAATTTTTATTAATAAAATTATTTTAATATTATAATAATAATTTAAATTAATATAATATATTATTTATTACTTTTATATTAATATATATATACGTAATAAATATTTAATTATAATTAATTATTAATCATTAAATATAATAATTATATAATTTTAAATTATATTAAATAACCATTTACTTTTATTATATATTATTATATTTTATAATTAATAAAAGTCTTTTTTAATGGTAAGTATTTTTTTTATATTTAATTTATCATATGGTATAATAAAATTAATTTATATATAATTTTAATTAATTAAATTATTAAACCTTTTTAATTTATAATAATTATTTTAAAATATGTCGGCCTTTTTAATAACTTTTTTTTTATTATTAAAATTAAAGTTATTTTTATCTTTTTTTTATTTATATAAAATGTTTATTATAACGTTTTTATTTATATAAAAAATATAAAATTATTATTTTACTTTAAAATATATTACTTTAATAACTTTTTTAAGTTTATTATTAAAATTAATAATAATAATTTAAAGTTTAAAAATAATCTTAATTTATAATATATATAAATAATTTAAAATTTAATAATAATTATCTTTTTTTTTATTTAAAATAAACGTAAATACTTTATTAAAAATTAAACTTATTTTCGTTTAATTTATATAATTAAAAAACGGCATTTTAAATTAATTAATTTTATAAATATTATTTATATTAAAAACTTAAAGATATAATTTTTATATTTTTATATAATAAAACATTATTTAAAAGAAAATTATTAATTAATTAATAAATTTATTATTATTTTTTTAACGTAACTTAAAATAAAAAACGTTTTATTTAAAATAATATATAAAAGTTTATATTATTATAAAACCTTTTTACATATAACGTTTAACCTTTTAATAAATATTATTAATATCTTTTAAAAACAATTTATTTTTTCCTTTTATAATCTTATAAATTAAAGTTTATAAAATTAATAATTATAAAAAATTATTTTATATAAAATCTTTAATTAATTATAAAAAATTCTTATAAAAATAACAATATTTTATATAAAATTTAATTATTTATAATAAATTATAATTATATTATAAAAACTTTTTATCTTTATTTAAATATATTTTAAAAAACCATTATTAATTAATTATTTTAATATAAATTAATTTAACTTTTTAAAAATAATTTATAATTTTTTTTATATAATTAAAATATATTTTAATATTTTATAAAACCTTTTTAATGTTTTAATTATAAATAAAATCGATTTTAATTAAAAAATTATTACCGTTTTTATTTTTACGTTTATTAAATAAATTATTATATATAAAATTAAAGTAATATTTTTTTTAAATATACTCGTAACGCATTTTCGAAAACTTTAATAATAATAAATAAACTTTAATATTTATTAAATAAGTTTAAAATTTAATTTTAAAATAATTCATTATTATTTAAAGCAACACTAGTCGTGTAATATGCCCATTACTACCCGTGCAGTAAAACGGGGTACGTACCTCGCTTTTTTCCCACCCTTTTTACATTTACCTTAATAACTTTACGAATCCTGGTCCGAATTATATATAAATTATACCAAATTTTAAATAAGAAAATCAGCAAAATTACGGTCCAGGGTGCACGTGATTCGGCCCGGAATTGGCTGAGATATCAAAAGAGTAAGCATTTGTGTATACAAAGTGACTTTTTTACATGTACCTACTAGTTTATTTTAGCTTATTATATAGAAACAGCCGTATCTTTACGAAATAAATCGGTAAAAATCTGGGATTTGTTTTATAATTTTAGCCGTTTAGTTATCTAAATATTAAAACTTTTCCGGAATTTATCGGGGCTATATTCGTAAAGTTATTAAGGTTGAAAAGTCTGGGGATTATAGGGGATAAAGACCGCTAAAAGTAGCCACTATAGTCAAAATTCATACTTTTGGCCGCATCGGGGTCAATATTGCTCCGAATCACGTGCGGCCGGGTTCATATTTTTGCTAATTTTTTTATATAATTAATGATGCTTTTTTCAAGCGATTTGGACAAGAATTCGTAAAGTTATTTAAAAAGGGATGCGGGAAGCGATTTAAGGCTACCCGGTACGTAACCCCGCATACTACACGGGTAGCAATGGGCATACTGCACGACTAATGTTGCTCATTATTTAATAGTTTAAAAAAGCTTTAAATACTTTTAAATTAATTAATTAAAATTATTATAATTATATTAAAATATTATAATACATTATTTTATTAATATAAATGATATTAACTTATAAAAGTTATAAAAATTATAAGATTTTTATAATAATAATAAAATAAAATAAAATTATATTATTTTATTAATATTTTTAATAATAAATGGCATATATTTATTTTATAAAGTAATTTATATAAAAGAAATATTTTATAATTTATAATTAATATCATTTATTATTATAATTACTTATTTAATATTTTATACGAACCGAAACAGTATTAATAACCGTGGTTTACAAGTTTTATTAAAAAACTTAAGTTTTATTAAATATTAAAAGGTCGCTACAACGTACTTATAGTGTTAAATCATCCATCTCGGTATTAATATCTTATATGTACTTAGGTAATATAATAGGAGCAACCAGTTAAAAGGATAGGTCTTAGCTGACCCTTAAGAGAGTATATATAAGCTTATTTCGTTAGCCTTATACCTTTATTAACACGCAGTCAACTTCCTATGTGATAACCATATCGCATTCCTTTTAATCAGGGCACTTAGCTATTATATTAGCCAACATTTGACATATTAAATTATTTCTCTATCCTATAATGGTAGTAATATAGCACCTTGATCTTATCCTACCCGACGTGCGCCCTTCTATTCTCTTTTCCCCGGCCACTGACCTTTTTCGAACATAAGAATCCGAAAGTTCAAGCCCATCTCTAATAGCCTTATATGCTCTTCCCTTTAGTACGCTTATCGGTTAATTCGATGAACAAAAGATTGCACTACTTGGGATTTTCTGCAGAGTTGACGTGTCCGCATACCCCTTTGAACTATTATATAAATCCTGGCATATTTCCTAACATTAGCAGAGAAAAGACTTGAACATACCCGTCGCTCATCGACTCGAATAAATACCTCGATGGCCCTGGGTGGTAAGTCCTTGGGTCTCGTCCGTGCCGCAAATTCTGCTATCAAAGAGTTCAGGGGCTGGACTTTCTGCTGATCAAGTCATCTGACTTCACCTCATAAATCCGTTCTAGACCTTTCCATGACCTGAGGAAATCCGTTCCACCCTTTCAACCCAACATATCACAACACATATTCAACGGTTTTCCAAGTCCAAATATCTTTTCGCATATGTACAAACTACACGGGAGAAGTGGAGCTTTCACCCCTGTTAAAATATGAAGTCGCTGGCATACCTAAGTAAGACTTTTCCCGTACGACATTCGTATGGTAAAGCCTTCCGAGCCTCCCGTTCCTCCCGTTCTCCTCTTGTTAAATCTAGCGGTGACAACAAATCCATGACAACTATATGTCGTATTAAGGGGTTCCAGAATTCAGGTACGGAATACGCTCCAGTAGATCGAGTGGTTTGTTGTCTTTATATATGTAGGTACATACCATGTAGTAGTCTCGGCAATATTGATAGGTAGGGATGGAACGTCGGATGTCGGCCTATCTGTCTTCTGATTTCGTGGGCCTTTACAAGCTGCAGCACTCTCGGATTCGCTGGGTTCTCTTTGGTAAGATGTTCTCCAAAGGGGCTCAAGAGTCGTGCGACTTTCCCTAGGTATCTTGGGTACACTACCAAGAACAATAATCTCTGATATTTTTAACAAAAACTCAATTTAACTCCCAGTTCGGTTATATTCTAGATACCTAAACCATCTGCAAACCGACGTTACATTTCGTAGAATAAACCAAATTAAAGCTTAGCGCCGGCAGAGTGTCAAGCAGTAGCGTCTACACTAAGCCCCAGCTTCCGTATCCTCTGCCTCACGCCAAGATGTCTTTGCATAATAGATCTTTCAGCTGTATCGAAGGGATAAGCGGTGAGGCTGCAGCTGTGGTTACTCGAGTAATTGATTGGTTGGTCGTGTTCAGATGATGGAGAGACTTTCCCGTACTCGATGAGCTCTATCGAGATGGTAGCCTATGCTAGATGCTTACCCGGGACTACCGAGACACCTTGAACAAAGACCCTGATAGAATAATATCATCATCATCACCACCACCACCATTCGTATTATCACCAATACCATTTTAATATTATCGTCTTAGGTAATTTTATAGCTACTTATTCAAAATAAAACAAAGAAGCACCTTTCCCCTCTCCTCGCAACATAATACCTACTTCGTAGAATTTCATACCAGCCAGCAAGGCCCATATGAGGCGAATTCGGCATATCAGCCGGAACCGGCTCGGGCCTCTTTTTTGCGGGGACGGGACCCCAGACGCAAACCCGGTTATTGATTGGATCTAAGATCACGACCCCGACCTCGTGTCAAGGTTATACGAGAATTGGCATTCGTATCGCGATGGAGCAGCAGCCCTCTGACGACGGCCATGACAGCGACAAACGTATGTATGCGAGAGCATTACCCGACCATTTAGGCGTTACGTCGTAGAAGCGTAGGTAGGTAGGTATATAAGCCGGCTCTTCGTTCGCTGATCTGCAGTATTCATTCTTGTCTCCTCACCAGCGCCTTGTCTTGATAATATCTAATCTCCAAGAACAATACAATATCCAGATCTTAATCAGTAATTTTTACTTTACTCCAACCCGCCAAAATGAAGTTCTCCGCTACCATCATGGGCGCTGCCCTCGTCGCCTCCGGCGTCTCTGCCCAGAAGGCCATCGTCAAGAACAACTGCCCTTCGACCGTCTACGTCCAGTCCTACCCCTTCGACGGCAGCGCCGCTGGCACCCTGACTGCCCTTAAGACCGGAGAGTCTTTCTCAGAGGACTTCCGTCCTTCTGGTTCGGTTAGTATCTCGCCCAATCTTCACCCCTTTAGAATAGAACAAACTAACACACTATGATACAGACCGTTAAAATCGCCACCACCAAGGCCCTCTCCAGCCCTCTGTTCTTCGGGTACTCTTTCAGTACCAACCCCGACTACGCATACTGTAAGTACCTACACACCCCTATCATCACTTGAGATTAGTCTGAAACACCCGCTAACATATCCTTCAGATGAACTCAGCACGTAAGTTTTCTCCCACCATCCAATGGCCCTCATCAGCCATGTAACTAACAAACATCTAGTGAATGGGGCAACCCCTTCGCCAACTCGCACAACATCCTCACCCCCGGCGAGGGCTGCGAGATCTTCGACTGTGCCGCTGGCCAGGCCGACTGCTACAGCACGCCCGCCCACAAGAAGGTGTACGGCTGCCCGCAGCCCGTGGATTTGGAGGCCGATCTCTGCGCTTAAGTTGGTTAGATAGCGTCTGACGAGCTGAGACCATCTCGGTTGTTGTCCCTCGAACCGGATAAATAAGCGAAGGCCCCCTTGTCTCTTCTCATCTTTCCCTCTTACGTAGAGGGCCCCTCAAAATTAATGCCTAACTAGCTGTTGTGCTTCTTTCAGTCAAGGCATCTTTGGAGTACATAAAAGTTTTCTTGTTAGCTTTTTCTGGAATTTCAGGGTACAATATTTGAATAAAATCTTGATAATATCATCTCAACTTCTCGCGGGTCCTTTAGTGATTTGATTATTGATACTCTCTGGAAACCTCTGTTAGATGTGTATCTTCAGAAAGGTAATACTGAAGGTACTGTTTGTCTGTCACAGATAATGGATCTGATACCTTATACTACGGGAAGCTCAGCCGTCGTTGCGGATAGTTTCGTAAGACCCGAGCCTATTATATGTCAATATGAAGTATCTTCGAGCGAAGTAGTTAAAATGTTACACGGCGTAACTGTCGTGCTTGAGGTTTTATGCATGTCACGTAGTACCTAGAATTAGTGAAGCTGTGGGAGATGCCTGTTGACTTTATTGATATCGAAGGTTTAAGTCAGTACTTGGTGCCGGACGAAGTTATGACGAGCATGTTTAAAAAGTTATCTTTAATTAGACCTGCCAGCAGTATGGTAGTATCATAATAATCACCGCCCAATGAAGATATACAAACTTCCTTAAATATCTCAGTTGAATTTTTCCTAATACCTATACTATGTATGAGCCGAGATCTCGGTCTATCCGGTACCAAGCTATTAGGCCACCGTGCTTCGTTCCGGAATGCATGAGAACCACGTTCATATGCTGTACCATTTTGTAGCCCTCCTCGCTTCCACCTCAAAAATACAAGCAGGAAAATGCCCCGCTCCCATGATGTTCGTGAGCCGTCTTCAGATGCATACCAATTCCTTAGTCTTGATCCCCCCTATTGATACCAGTCGGCGTGCTCTAGTTTATATCAAATAGGGGCTTAAGCTTGATGATGAGTTGCCACTCCTCATTTGACACTTCCTTGCGGTAGAATTCCTTGAGAGTGTCGATACTGGCTCGAGATATCAAACTGTAAAGGACATCCTTCTCTTCGAGCTGTCGGCCATACGTGGGCTGATGGCCACCCATTTCGATCTTGACAGCCACAGAAGGTTGACCCTTCTTACAGACCGGGATCTGTTTGTGATCTCTCTCGATTGAAGTCCTATGAGGTTGTTAGCTAAGAAAAAAAGAAATAGCTATATTTTAGTGTCACTTACACTCTGCCTAGACTGATTATCTCCTTGGCACCAGTTACCGGATTTTGCTTCACGGTAGCAATTGGAGTGTTGACCTTGAGGTTACCATCTACCACGTCAACACCAACAACGATGGGGCTCGTCTTATTGAAGACGGCGACGGTGTTGAGGACGCAGGGGAAGACTGCTAGCATCTTAGATTCCTCCTTCTTCTTCTCAAGCTGCTCGTCCATGTGTTTTGTGAAAGCATCGAAGAGATGGTAGATAATATCAGCGGTAAATATCTTAATGCCATTTTCCTCTGCATATGCCTGTGCTTCCTTGTCAATCTTTACATCGAAGCAAAGCATAACGGCGTAATCCGGACTCTTCTCGAGCATAGTCGCGCATTGAACAACGTCTCGCTTGAACACAGGACCGATTCCAACGTTTGCTACAGGAATCTTGCAGTCTTTTAAGAAGTCGAGCAAAGCTTCAAGAGAACCTAGTGTTGAGGCTTGCACGCTCACACCGCGACCTGTCGTGGCGACACGGCTGAACAGCTTGTTAAGATCCGACTCGACTTCCTCTTCAAGATCTTCCTCGTCGTCGTCAGGACCAACTACGAGCAGTCGCGAACCCGCAATAGCACCCTCAAGACCTGGTGCGCTGATCTTTACACCCATGGCTGCCTTAACTTCCTTATTGTGCACGTATTGAGACTTGACACGCAGTTCCTTCATAACAGCCGGTGTCAACAGCGCACGAATGTTGGTAGTGATAGCACCCTCTACACCACACACGACTATCCGATCACCTTCTCGAAGGATACCGTTGGACAGGATAACATCAATAGTCATGCCAAATCCTTCAATGGCCTTGACTTCGAGAACGGTAGCCTGGACTTCGGATAGATACATTAGGGATCCCACCATCCTCTCTTGGGTTAACTGGATGATCAACTTCAACATGTCGGGAATACCCTCGCCAGTGTGTGCCGAGGTTGGTACCAGCGATACGTATCGGGCCATCGACTTGTTCTCGTAGTAGAGTTCGGCGTTGAAACCCTGCTCGGAAAATGCAAGTTTTGTCTGCTCCAATCGATTCTTGAACTCGTTTTGGACGCCCTTGTTCTGAAGTGCCAAACTTTCTTGGAAGCCGTTGTTGTCGACCTTCTTCCAGCCGTAGAGACGATCGATTTTGTTGAGCGCAACAATGAAAGGCGTCTTTCGATCCCTGAGTAGTTTCATGGATTCGAGCGTCTGAGGTTCGAGGCCGTGCATGATATCAACAACCAAGATGGCGATGTTACAGAGCGAAGATCCTCTGGATCGGAGATTAGAGAAAGACTCGTGACCAGGCGTATCAATAATCAATAGACCAGGGACCTTAAATTCAAATTTCCCATCCGGGTTGACGACGGCCGTCTTCTGCTTGATAGCGTCGACGGGGAAATATGTCGCACCAATCTGTTGTGTAATACCACCAGCTTCGCCTTCCTGGACATTGGTCTGTCTGATCTTGTCCAGCAACTTCGTCTTTCCTGTATCGACATGTCCTAGAATACAGCAAATAGGAGAACGGAGGTTATCCTTTGATCTAGCAGCTAAGGCGGCTTGATGGGCCTTCTCTCGTCGTTCGGCGGCTTCCTTCTTCCGTTGAGCTTCTGCAGCCTGTGCTGCTGTCTGGACTTCGTCCTCAGATGATTCATCCGAGGATTCAGAATCTTCTGATACAGGTTTGGGTCGGGAAGGTATCGCCTTTCTTTGCTCGGTTTGTGCTGGTTTATTATTTTCCCCATCGGATTCAGCATCCCAGCTGTCCTTTACACCCTCATCAACGGCAGCGGCGGCAGTCTCCCAATCTTCCTCAACATCCTCTTCTTCGGCTGCCTTTTCTTTAGCAGCTTTGGCAGCCGCTTTAGCAGCATGCCTGGCTGCTTTTTCTTCGGCTGCCTTTGCTGCAGCTTCGGCCTGCAGCCTCGCGCGCTCAGCAGCTTCAGCTAAGGCTTTCTCTTCATCGACCTAGTAGAATGTGGGTTAGGAATTATCGAGGAGTGGTAGATAGGGAAAGAATGCGGTAGCGTGAATAAATACCTTTTGTTCGCTCTTCTTCCCACGCTTCTTATTATCATAGACAACCTTCTTCTTTTTCTCCTCGCCGTCTTCAGAAGGGCCGACTTTAATACCAGCAGCAATCATCTGCTGGAGTTTTCTCTCGTTTCGGGCCTTCTCTTCTTTTTGTGCTTTGGTAAGGAACTTGCCTTCCTTTTTTAGCTGTTCGATTCTCTCCTTTTCTTTCTGCTTTTTGCGAGCTTTCTCCTCTTCCCTCCGCTTAGTTGCTTCGGCTTCTTCCCGCTCGAGTGCCTCTAATCTAGCTTTCTCTTCGATGGCAAGGCGCTCGGCCTCTTCTCGCTGCCGTCGTAGTTCCTCCTGTTGTTTCTGGAGAGCCAACAAATGCGGAGGAAGCTTCTTTCCCTTCTTCCCCCCAGCGTCGGCTGCTGGTACAGGCTCAGGGATATCCTTCTTCTCTTCTACCACGGGCTTCGCAGGCTCGGCAGCTTTAGGGGCTGGCGCGGGTGTGCTCTTCTTCTTCGCGGCCTAGGGAATTTGAGTTAGACTATGAAGTGAAATCATATACCCTCGAAGCTTTACTCACCTGTTCCCTTTTTCTTTGCTTTTCTCGCTCCTTCTTCAACTTCTCCTTCTCGGCCTTAGTTAACATTCTTCCACCCTCTCCCACCTCATCATCATCAGCACCCGCTGCTGCGGATTTCGCTGCCTGCTGCTTGTTCTGTTTCCCACCCTTGCCCTTCTTTTCCGGCAATGCGAACTCATCCTCCATATTCGCTTCTTCGGGGGCTTTAGCAGCCACATCAGGTACGGGCTCGGCAGTAGAAGCATTACCGCCGTCGACGAAATCCTCCGACAGGCCCTTCTTCTTTCTTTTTTCTCTGTTCTTCTTCATCATCGCCATAAGGCCACCTGCCGGTGCATCATCTTCTTCATTATTGTCCTCGGGCGCTGCAGCGGCAGAAGTTGTGCCGTCTCCATTCGCAGGCGCTATCGACTCGCCTAATTCTGCCTCCCAGTCGTCAGCCGCCTTCTTATTTCCCTTCTTCTTAGGCGGCATGTTCGCGGTCGGATGAATTGAGGAGAGATAGAATTAATATAAATATTGAGCAGAAAATGTATCTGATACGTTCAGACACTACTCAAGCCTCTTTTCGATTAACGAAGTCGTACGTGAGGACGTGAAGACTTGAGGATATGAGGATGTGTGCGCCTCAATATGACTGGGGTTGATTAAAGATGGTGGGGTCGCTGCTGCAAAACAGCGAGGGGTGATTTTTAAGTCCGCGGGACCTTAAGGAATAAAAGCGTCAAGCTAGCAGAATTAGTGGGAAGAATGCAATCCTTAGCGGCAAATATGAATCCGCTATACCGTTTCACGATATACGTAAAATCAGATGAGAGCAAATCTTTATTTTCCTACAACGTGCAACGTGGTTTCCTATCGGCGAAGAACGTAAGATGTAGGAAGGGTTAGGGCCGTTATTGCCTTCTTTATAGTGGGGTAATCAATTAACTAGGCAGATAGAGGTAATGATGACGCTGGTCGGTCGTTCCTGGGTGAACCCAAATATTTCTGTGAATTAAGCCTGCTGGCTTGGCATAATATTGCAATATTGACATACAAAAAATTTAGCGAGTCTTGGTAGCTTATCGATAAGAACCGATTAGATACAACAAATAGGAGAGTATCCGTATGATTTCATCTTTCTACCCCTTTTCTCCCAGCCCTCTACTATTTGAAGAGACTATCTAGGTACCTAAGGTACCTACACATATCAAACAACAAACAGGCATCCTTCTACATATGTACCTATAAAGCCTGCCAAGTTCAGATGACATAACTTTAATATGCTCCTGATATAAGTGACTTACGATGAACCCCAGGCTCTCAACAGGGCACGCGCATATAGTATAACACCGCCAATATTATACTCATTACTCTTAATATCCTATTAAACACTACATCACTTCAGGAGATTTTACCAAAACATATTAATAACGGCAATATAGCCTTTATAAAACTTTCCCTACTCATAACTTGCTCCATTAATACACAGTCAATCTATAATTAAGTCAGAAAATGCTCGTCCTCCTGTGTACGACCTAACAACACGGAAATATTCTCTTCATCATTACTCAGCGAGTAGTCCAATTCATCCTGAGGTCATAGTATAGAGAATTGATTTCAAGTCTAGAAATTCCTCGACAGTATTTAGTCTGGTATCTTAAAGAGGACGTAGTCCGCTCTGCTAAATTCTTCATTCGCCTCTTCACACGACCAAATCCTAACTACCTACCTAGAAACAAGAAGCGCACCACGGGTGTCGAAAATGTAAAATCTACCTAGGTACCTGAACCATTCTTTTTTTACACGATAGCCAACCACTAGTCTTGGAAAATATTGTTTCTCGTTGATACACGTCAACTTCGTAGGTAACGTATTTGAAGTTGGATTCTTGCGAGTTAAAAACTCTTTAACGTAATTGCGTTCAGGTCAAGATTAAAGCACAGGAGAAAGATAATATTTCAGGATGCTATAACCCAGTTCGTAGTGTGCTGTGTCGCGGTTGGGCTCTTGTTGAGATGGTGATAAACACTTGTCCTCGTCTAGGGGCTCAAGAAGTTCTCGGAAGCGTTGTATATGATGTGGCTCTGAGATGAGCTCTTCTAACGCACGCTTGTCAAGGCATCTTTGCAATATATCTCCGTCCACTTGCATATTCAACTTCGGATTGGCTCTAGGCTCCGGGTCAGGCCCATCTACGGCTGGGTCTGACGAGGTATGCGGGCAGATTGCTGGAGACGCCATGGCCAGGTTTTGGATGAATCTAAGGAATCTCCAAGCATCTTCTCCCAGGAGCGCAAAGTGCTGAAGTGAACCATCGATAGTAAGACCTATAATATCTGATCCAGAAGGGCTGCTCTGAAGGCAACCATAGCGCGCTCGTTTCTTAGACGAGTTCCATGAAGCTCTTGTGTGCCCTTGAGCAAACCTCCTAATGGAGCCTTGAAGCTCCGCTTGAAATACCAAACTTAACGGTCGCTCATTCTCGGAGGGGGCCCATAAACCATGAACCCCGCACATCGGGTCGGATAGCATAGTTATAGCGCTCAAAGGCGTGCGTACTTCGATAGAATGCAGCCCACTCCGGCAGGTGTCGTCTGTGTGTAGTCGAATCATCTGACCACTGTCACCAAGCGGCTCGCTTTGATAGTCAAGGATTACAAGTGAATGTTTTTTGGTAAGCGCATGTAGTCGCCCATTCACTACCTGCATCCACGAGGCCGGGGATGGCAGTTCATGTTGTTTTACAACTTTGAACTTGTTCTGTTCGATTATGTGATACTGGATGCAGTTTCCGACGCATAAAAATACGCCATGCTCGTCTGTAGCAACTGACCATATAGGTCCATCCCGTATCTTCCGATCGAATTTGGTCCAGAAACGTATTCGACGCGGAGTATCGGGTCGAGTCGAAACATCCTCAAGGTCGGCCGAGACGATTAATAGGAGACCCTCATTATCTCTCCTGTGCATAGCAAGAACAATCCAATCTCCGTGAATATTCCCAGCTCTATAAGACCACGTCGTAAGAGACGTCGCTCTAGTTTCCGGATTCCCAAGGCCGGTGATGTAATCTGCCCCGTAATATTTATAGCCCTCGTTCAACTTTTCTCTTTCAAGAGGTCGTGATAAATCATACCCTGTCACAGGGTCAAGGAAATGTAACGAAGGTAGCCCATCTTTCGAAACGACAGTAACAAGAGCCTCTAGTCTTTTAGAATAGAGAACTTTGATCGGCGTCCCGTAGACGGGGAAATATCGTGGGACCAATTTTGGGCGAGATTGGAATTCGGCGACCATTATCCGTGGGCCAGCAACCATCACCATTGTCGATTTGCCATATTCCGGGAGTTGCTCGAATAACGATGCTACAGAGTTGATCGGTGGGGAAGGCATAGAGGGCCTATCTCCGTCAGTTGGCCAAACGCGGTTTATCTCCTCAAAATGGCCTCCTTGGCGGTCTGTTACGTAGCTCGTCATTATCGCGAGATCAGCATCGGTGCACACCAAGACCGAGTTAGCATCTCCAACAATGCTACCGGGGTAAACGTGAGAAGGTGATACGCCAAGTCTATCCCGATAAATCTCATGGTTTTCTGGCTGTGACTGATCAAGTTGGATGGTAAGCACGTCCCCATCCCTTGTTCCAATTACAATAACCGCTTTTCCAGAGCGTTCGCCAAGACTAACTATACTTGTCAAGGCTCCGAACGTATTATGCCCCATAGCGTTCACTGTGTTGATACTGGGTCCTATATTTATTTTAGCTTTGCATAAATCAGTATAGAACTCCTTCAAGCTTCTCGAAGACAACGTACTAGGACATAGTTTCAGTAGGATTGGGGCTACCGAAGCTTGTCTGTCTATTTCGGTCGGGTATATTGCGAGAATCGAATCTCCTCCTTGTCGAACGCCGGCCAAAACCACGAGACTATCCGCAAAGTCCTCTATCGCAAGGCAAGTAACTTCGCCTTCGATATCAAACACTTTCCTTAAGGATACTTCGAGGCCGACAATGCTAAGCAGGACGATACTAAACTTTGATCCAGAGTAAACTGCCAAAGTGACCACGTTGGATCTAACGGCTGCATATGCAACGATAGCAGTGTGGTCTCGTATTATATCACTTATCAAACTCTGGGAACTGCGAGTCCAACCTGGTTAATAACTATCATGATCCTCATATCAAGAATAAGTAGACGACTTACCAGCCTGCTGGGGTAGCAATTGTGACATAGTTTGTTGTAATTTGCACAACTCCACCATCGGCTTCACGGACAGTTAATGTTGTTGAAGACAGGTCGTATGGGATGGCCTCGTGATCTTTCTCCGATGCCTCGGCAAGATCCCGAGTCAGATGCAGAACGGCTGACTCGTTAGGTAGGGCCAGAATAAGAAAGAAACCATCTTCTGCAATGCCGTCAAAGTCAGAAATAGCCCAGCACTGTCTAATGTTAGAGGAGTACGTGAGGTCTAGACCGATTCTGGCTTGAACTCCGTATCGAAATTCCGTAATGGCACCGCTCATGCCTCTGCCGCTGCAAGCAAAAATCTTTTCTTGGTGAGGTGGAACGATATTCCCATTACTCGCCAGGTATGAAGTATTAGAGTCTTCATTATTCTCTTCAATAGCCCCTCTTGCTGAACTCGTCATAGCAAAGTCCACTATAGGTGACCAATTCGGAATCGAGCCAATTCTCTGCGGTGACTGCCTCGCTTGAACCTATACGTAGTAGTAGTGTTAGCTAAACGGCTATATTTATACTAAGAGTAACTCACATTCCAAACTGCACCAGGGCCAGAGTCTCCACCAGTAACTAGAATATCTCCGAAGGGATGGAAGAGAGAGGCAAATGCTGTGTCAATGTTGCAGTCCACAGACCCCATGCTAACACTCGTTTCTATTTCAAACTCGTCGCCGCATTCCAGAAAATTGATGAAGCCGTCTTCTCTTGCCAAGTATATGACATCCTTACTATCGTGGTACGGGGGATGACGTATAGGTCTAGTCCATGCTGTCCATAGCGGTTCGCGAGTGCCGTGATGCAATGAAGTATCCTCCCGATTTACTAGTTCAAATTGGACAAATACAGGGGATCCGCCCAGTATATTTGAACAGGTTGCTGTTATCCGCTCGGTGATGACCAAAAATGCATTCCGCACCTTCAGAGGCACAACCAACAAAGGCATACGATAATCATTGTCGAGACGATAACCAAACTGCTCATCCATAAAAGTCTCTGGAATATCGAGTCTACTATCCCATTCGTATATTGCTAGCCTTGAAATATCAGGCTGGACCAAAATAACCATCATGATCACTTGTATTTCATTCCCATGGGTTGGATGAAGGAATTCGATCTTGTGGATGATGCCCCTGACCGACCGAGCTGCCCTATTCTTTATGGGCTGAAAAGGTTGCTTGAGGAAGTATTGGGCCTGAAGTTCTTCCATCGAGTGAAGCTGAAACATAATGAAGAGGCTATCGGAACATGCAACAACTAAAAAGTTTGAAGAAGGGTCGATAGCCATGTGGAATCCAGGGCAAATGAGGCGCTGTGCGGGGATCTTATGGGTAGATGTAAAGAATACCCAACTATTAGCAGGCCCCTGCTGCAAGAACAGAAATACCAAGTCACCCCGTTCGAGCACCAAGACTAATATTTGAGGAGGAAGCTTAGAGTTCACATCGTGGAAGCCTGGTAGCGTGGTTCCCATATCGACCATTCCCGGATCACTGTCCTCAGTTTTAACATATGTTGTATCCTCGTTGGTCTCGCCAGCCTTGCGGGAATATTGAGGGGAGCCCATGACCACGGCATTTCGTATCCTGGAGCCGAAATCTTTCTTTCTGACGACATCATGGAGCTGCCTATCACGACCAAGCTCACATATCTGAACGCAATTGTCCTATTTCAAAGTTAGAATAAGCAAAAAAGGATTCACAGAGTTATCCCTGGCATAATTAGAATAGGCAGAAGCCTTATAAAGTAGCTCTTTACTGAATTTTCGACGAACCATTTCACAATAAGAATAAAACAAGGAAAAGGCCAGAGGAGAGCAAGGAACTTACACCAATTAATGCGACATCGTTATACCGGGCTGACCGAAGCTGCACAGGTAGCACCCATCTTATAACAGGACTCTCGACAACTGTTCTTGTGAGTAGGCCACAGGTTGGGGGCTTTGAGAAAGACTGTCTTCCCGTCTTACGGTGAGGAGTGCTGTTATCTCTCATAAGCTCGTCGGCAGAGATGGTACGTGCCACCCATTGGTCATTTTCGAGAACGTAGGTTTGTAACGACATTGTCGGTTGTAGAATCAGATCACAGAATCCGTTATCACGAATGATGGTTCGGGAAACAATATGGTATGTTGATCCAGAACAGGTGGCGAATATTTCGCGGTATTAAGTAACGATATTGTCAGATTGTAGTTGCTGGCAACGTTATCACGAAACCATTCATCGATAATCTTGGTTAGGAAGAATTCGTTGTAGTAGCTTTTGCACCCGGAACAATACGTTGATAATTCCAAAATGCAGGATTAAAGGACCTAGGGAAAAGGGGGGCGTTGACAGATGATTTGCATTAGGTCCCAGACTAAGATAAATCGAAGTCCAGCTTTATCGAATTAGAAGATGTTATAGAATAAGGGCGTAGGGTAAAGATAATGTTAAAGGAATGCTCAACCAAAGTCGCCGGCCGGCTGGCTACCTGAGAAGAGGTAGATATATACCTTATATATATCTAACCTTGCATATGGCCGTTTGGAAATCTGCTCGAATTCCTCAACCCCTAAATAGAGTAGGCTGGACACTGACGCTTCAGGTGGTGGAAATAAAGTTTTGCTTGGGGTTCACGGCGTATGTCTATTCGCTAGACATCCGTTAGTCGTTATTCTTTAAAAGTCGAGGCCTAATCTTAGGTGCAAGCGTTCCGGGGGGTGTTAGGGGTTTGGGTTTGTCCAGACGTATGGAGTTCTGTAAAGCTGCAACTTTGACTCATCAGATGTATTAGAAAGCAGCTGCAGTACCTTTTTTAAAAAACGATGCGGGGAAGCAATCAGTTGCGTGTCGTTGGCTTTGCAGATGCATTGGAAAGGTGTTTGGGTCTTTCTTCCCTCACTTTTGAGATGCAGGAAGCCAAGTACATATATCATGCAGGCAGCAACAGGCAGATGTACCTATCTCTAGTCTAATTTTTTTGTCGTACAGGTAGTCCGTACAGCATATACTAAGGCGCGGAGAAGTGGAATCTAGACGGTGTTGCGGGGCAAAGCTTCCCATTCCACCTAACCGAGCACCTAACGTGTATCTGTATCAGTATTTAGTGTAGGTACCTTATCTAAAGGTTAGTAGGTAGGTACCTACCTATCTTAATATACTAGATTAGACCTCTACATACATTCTTTACTTCCACATTCCGTGAAGCTCTTCGAAGATTAATTATAAAATGCTTATACAACAAGCTCAAATAATTGATAGTTATAGTAATCAGATTAGTTCATACTTAAGGGATATGACGTAGGAGAGAAGTCATAGTTCAGGTTGAAATGCAGGTAATCGTTTCGAATGTGCCCTGGATTAGGTACCTAATGCAGTGATCAAAAGTAAAACCCAACTTCGTTATAGTCTGGTGTTACCATTTTCTTTAAGGCACTACCCATGTGATATGCATGTATGTTCAACCACGCAATATTCTGAATAAATGGCTATTGCACGATATATACTACCTACGCTCTTATTCTAGTTAGAACTATGGGGGTCTGCTGCATCACGTTAAATCATCCCTGAAAGATAATGTGCTAATGCTTCACCCGCATCTCAACATAAGTTAGTCCTATAAAGTTCTCTCTATCGGGAAAGATGATCGAATGTCGTCTGGGAACAAAGAGGCGCACGGGGATATCAAATCCCTTATCTGGATTATATTTATAGAAGCTGGGGTGGAAAGACAATAGCCTTGTCCGGCAATTCCTTTACCTTTAGGTACCTCAGATTTCAGCACGGAGCCATGTTTTTATGTAGGTAGCAACCTTTTTCTTTCGATCCCCACGAAAGAGGCCTTAATTATCAAATAATTATCAAATAAAAGTGAAGACAAGTATTGTGCATATAACTAGAAAATGCTAGAATCGCCTACCTACCTCATTATACATATCCTGCAAATGCAGCTGTACAACTACATGTACCTAACCTAAGGTACAATAGGTACACTACGAGGTACCTGTAAAGGCCTGGCCCTTATCTGCATGTGCTTTAAGTCCTTTAAAGTTTAGGTAAGCGGCTTTAGCGCAGTGGTTCCCGGGATCACCCCTGGCACCTGCACATGGCGCCGCAAGGGTAACTCACCAGACGGGATGACCCACCCGCACTTCCCGACCAGCTGCCAGCATCGAAAGTTGAAACATTGAACCTTCTTGGACTCTTTTTCTTTCAAGTTCACTTATTTGTTCTGACTTCCTTCGTTCAAGCCCAATATAAGTAACCCCCTGTTATACCCGTCAGTTTCTCATTTCGTTAGGAATCAAGGTGATTTTGATCCTTCCTTTTTAAAACCACGTGCTTGGATCGAGCCTTACGCGGCCTATACGAGAGGACAGATTTCTAAATAAACAGACTACCTGGGTGGGCTTGCCCAATCTGGACGGAGGTCCCTAGGGACTCAGGCTGGACCTAGAGGGTTTTTCGTCTTGGGCGACGCTATAAGGGGGGGAAAGCGGTATATCTTGGAATCTTCTTCGCTGCATGGTGTCAAATACCATAGTTTTGATCCTTATATAGGGCAGCAGCATGCTATTTGTTCATATAGACGCACAAGGCATCAAGTAAGGCAACCTGACGCGCAGCAGGGAACGGTCGAGACCGAGGTACATCGATCCCATGGCCCGGGAATATGAGGTCGTCGACGGCAGTGAGGAGAAAGATGGCTTGGATTTTCGTGATGCGCCCGTATCAACCCGCAAGCATACCCGCATCCTAGATGCATGCAAGCGGAGAGACATCGACGATCTTCAGGCCTTAGCCATATCGAGGGGTGGATTCCTCACCGACGCCATCCGTTGCCAAGCATGTGAGTGTCCCGCGCGTCGCGCCTCGTCTATCCATCCCACTCACTCCCGTTGAATCGGGATCATGAGGCTCAAGGTTCTTCAACAGGGCCGATATTGCTAGGCGTTCACATCGACCAGCGTGGGGACCAGGAGGAATGCTCCGATCCGTGGGAAAAGCTGGAACAACATCGAGACGAAGGCCAGGTCAAGCTGGACGTTGACCGGAGCTTCGTTTATTACCCAAACGGTACGGGATGCATACCCCCCACAAGGACCCCCACTCCCTACATAGTAAGTAAAGCTAACCACAGTGTCTAGACGATACCCAGGCGCAGCTCGACGAGAAGAAGTCACAGCTCTCAGACCTTATCACCGAGGTCCTCCGACGGCACCCGTACCTCTGCTATTTCCAAGGCTATCACGACATATGTCAAGTCTTTCTACTGGTTCTCCCACCAACCACGCGGGCCGCAGCCGTTGCCCGCCTATCCGCCCTACGCATTAGAGACTTCATGCTACCAAGCCTGAACCCGTCTGTTGCGCAACTACGGCTGATTCCAGACATCCTTAGGGCAGCTGACCCAGCGCTGTGTGCTCATGTGTCACGAACAGAACCCTTTTTCGCGTTGTCAGATACGTTGACTATGTTTGCGCACAACGTGCGACGGTACAGCGATATTGCACGCCTATTCGATGCCCTGCTAGCTCGCGAGCAGGCTTTTACGCTTTACGTCTTCGCGCAGATCGTCCTGCGCCGCCGGGACGAGCTTTTCCAGCAAGACGAGTCTGACATGCTACACTTTACCCTCTCAAAACTTCCCGACGACCTGGATCTCGACGCCATTATTACCGATGCCGCCACCCTGTTTGATCGCCATCCCCCAGAATCTCTGCGTAGCTGGCGCTCCGTCTCAGGCGCCAGCACTCTAAAGACTGCACGTGACGTAAGTATATGTGCGTCGCAGACCCTCGAAGACGGACATAAATACTTCGAGAAACAGTGCCGCGAGCTCCAATGGGCGCAGCGGCAGAAAGAACTACTCCAGGCCGCGTGGGCCAACAAAACCTTGATCTTAGCCGTAGTTATCGGCGCCGGCGCCGTGTACTTCCGGAAAGCACCTATATGGTCGAGTCTCACCTCGTGGTCGATCCCGAGCCATTATTTCTAGGATACTAGGATGGTCGGACGACGACGGTACGTGAGTTGTTCCCAGATTTTACGCGTTATTTTGAGGGGTTACATAAAAAGGTGTATGGATGCAGCTTGATGAGTCCTAGAATTGTATGCAAGCTGGACTAAAGGATTGGGTTAATGTTGAGGTATGTGCTGCGACTCGCAGCTTGGGATGGATGATGATATTGGCAGATAGGTACACGTACACTATATTGGGTAACCCGTCTACACTGGAGACATTGCGAGTCGTCTTCGGGGGCGAGGTGGATGGGTGAAAAAAATGGCACGGTGGCACAAAAGCACATTCAATTCAATAGAACAAGCAAGCTACATCAGGTAGGTATTCTTCGAAGTTAAATAAACAGCTAGCTAGCTAGCCATCCCTTCGAAACGCAGTCTCATTTAATCGTATCGTCTGTTAGTTTTCTTGCCATACATATTTGTACTTGATAGTGATAGTAGTTAATCTATCATCCAGAACCGATCCCTAACTAAATTTCTCTCGCAAGTTCATGTCATGCAGCTTCTTGAAAAGCCGTCTTCAGCCCCTCGAAGTGCTCCTGCTCTTCATCTGCCAATTTGCCCTGGGTATCGCTGATAATCGTCAGAATCAGACTATAATTATTATACAGGAAGCGCTCCCTTTTTCTCTTATCGCTACCGAACGCCGCGCTGTACTTGGTTAGGAAGGCCTCCATCTCGCTACGTAGTCTGCGTAAGCTTGTGACTACGGGCTCGTCGTCTCCGGCCTCGGTGCTTAATGCTAGGATACCGTGGAGCAGCTGTCCAAAACGCTGAGTACAGACGTGCGGAGCAGCGGAAAGCTTGCTCTGCTCGGCTTTGGATGTCGGGGGGCGCGTGGGCAATGCTGTGGTGAGAGCGCGGACAGACTCGCAATGCGCATTCATGATGGCCTGGAGGCGCGGCCATAGCAGCATGGCCGTGCCGTTGAGGTACCCGTCTGCGGCGGGGACCTTGCGACGCTGCAGCTCGAATTGGAAGTGCTGGTTCAGGCGGACGGCGAGGAGGACGCCAATAGCGTCGTACGTGTCGCCCACGAGGGACTTGGTCAGCGTCTGGCCGAGCTGGAACGTCGGCTCAAATATGTAAGTAAAGTGGCGCGAGATGGTAGAATAGTTCAGAGCAGGAGAGAAGAACGACGCGAGAAATGTGTACTCGGCCGTTGCGTTGTCGATCAGGGCGAGATTGAAGTTCCGGAAGGGGGCTTCGAGGTAGTGGGTGGATTGGTCTTCTTCAGCTAGGTATGAGGAGAGCGCACTTTGGTTATGAGTACGTAAGAGGTCGATCCGTCGACCTAAGTTGAAAGCATCGTGGGGCGGCCCGGAAATTTTCGAACTTGAAAGAACGGTGCCTTTCCTAGAAGTATCCTCGTTCCCCAAGACATCCGTCTTATCCAAGGAGTGTAGCTTGATTTTTCGGAGGGCGTTCTCGTAGCGTGTAAACTGGTTGGCGTAGTACCACCGCATAGTATTCATATACGCCTGGCCTATTTCGTCGGCCAGCGCGGCATGATGTTTATGGAGGAAGGAGTATAGGTCTCTAAATTTGAGGAAATTCTGTTGTTGGATGACTTGCGCGTTGATATGTGGTGATCGGAGGGCCTTGATTTGGGCGACGAGGAAATCTCTTATTCGTTCGGTAGCTTTGAGCACCAGCTTCTCTAATAAAGGACTGAGATCTTGCAGACCCTTAGCACCCTGCGCACTCGCGACGTTCTTCTTATGGGCGGTGGCTCTCTTGTCAATCTCCGCAACTACCTTTACCCAACCTTCGTCGATATGGCCCTCGGCAATCTTGGATACTACCGTAGGCGATACACTGATCTCCTCAACCACCGGCCCTAGCCCCTTCTCTACTGCCTTTCGGTTTTCCAACCGCACATTAAGGGCTGTAGATCGTGCTTGTAACGTTTCAATATCCGCAGACACAGTCGCAAGGTCATTTCGAAAGCTTGTCAGGTTGGTCTCTACCGAGCTGAGTACCTCGTCGCAGGCTCGTATTGATCGGTGTAGTTCTTCGAACTTGGCCTTGTCTCGGTCATCTAGTAAGTAGAATAGTGAGTAGGGCGAGAGTGGAGTCTGGAATAAAAAGGGGGCATACACTCTTCAGCCGCCTGCGGTCTATATATAGAAACAGAATTTACTGCTGCTTCCTCTGATAATGCTAGCTCTCGAATAGATAAACCGCCAAAATCGAATTCCAACTGAAGGTCTTCGGGTGATATCGAGCTGACCGAGCTGACCGAGTTGGCCGCTGACTTGGTAGCTGATGTTCCATGCTGCCTATCGTCACCCAAGAGCGCGTTTAATACATCTACAGGATCGGGCCCATTATATATCGTACTCGATTCCTTCAATGTCGAGCCATTGGCTCTTCGTGAAGATGCCAATAGGGAAGAAGCTGAGGATTCGGTGGATGCTAGCGACAACGACGAGGATCTAGGGGTGAGGCCGGGTCGCTGCTGAGATGTAATGTACGGACCTAGTCCACTCGGTGTTCGACGAGGCGCAGGAGAGTACGAGCGGCTGCCGGGCTGGGAGGGAGCAGGAGAAGATGACTGACCGGCAAGCCGATCGAGCCACATATTCTAGATACGAATGGGAGATGGGCTATGAGTCGGGCCGCGTCATGACTCTCTATTAGCTGTAGGCCACGCCGTCAAGCTAATAAGGCAAATAGAATCCGACTAGAAGGAGATAATTGCAAAAGGAAAGGAGCGTCAGGAACAGAAGATGTATATTAACTATTCGCGATAATGCATCAGCCAGGAAGTTAAAAGTTAATCGTTGGTGAGCACCCAAGAAACAACAGACGAGGCCGTGCAACAGCCTCTCCCGAGTCGCAGAATGAAAGTTGATGATTGGTTGAAGCTTTAGACACATGTCATTGTGAAGTATCGATACCATATCGGGTTTAGATTAGCATTAACTATGCGATTCTACATAAGGCTAAGTTATCTTTAAGCCACGGACTTGATAAGATTCAAAAGCGGGTCAATCTTTTTACATTGGACTCATCAATGATCAGTGCCAAGGAACGGAAAGTATACAGATTATGTACTTGCAGAGCTAGGTCAGATGCGTAGGAATGTACAATACCTTAGGTAGTATCGGCATTCCAAAGTGACGACCTACCAAAAAGTATTAGTAGCAATCATAATTTTACAAAAACGGAAATGATTCTTGCTTCCTCATTCCTTATACAGGTGTATAGACACAGAGAAAAGTCTAATGTTTGCATGTTGGCTATGATGTACACTATCATGCAACTTAGAGATTACCTAGAGACTTTTTGCCCCTCCAAGTATTTACAGTTCATTTACAGTTGATTTGCAGTTGCGAGAGAGGGGCATTCACCGAAAAGAAAAAGAAAAAGAAAACTTTAACTCACTAAAGTTATGTATAAGGAGCACTGTGGTCAGGCTGGTGGTGCCCTGTGAATAGACAAAGTTAGTGATTGATTTGTGCGAACCTGGCCGCCTAGACTGGCCTAGGCTGCCTGAAAACCCACAAAACCCTCCCCGCCAAAGTGCTCGAAGGGAAAAAAATAGATAAAAGATGCTGGAGCTGCTTGGATTACTGGGGCTAATTCCCAAACACCGACCCAGCAAGCCAATCAGATACCGCGCAAACTGTGTGCCCAATTGATTCTAAGAAAAAAAAAATCCCGTCTTTTTGCCCTTGACGGTTTCCTCCACTCTACTTTTTTTCCACCCCCTCCCTCTACATCTTTCAAATCTTCCCAATCCTCCCCTTCTACAAAAAAAAAAAGTCCACCAACTCATATTTCAGTCTTGGACATTTAGCTGGGCCATTTGTGCATCTTCCCTTCTCTTCTACTCTAACGACACTTTCACTTCGGTCAATCCTTCAAAATGGCGGACGAGGTACGTTCAAGAAACACCCTGTCCCTCTTTTTTTTTTTTTTCCTTTTGGCGATCGCAAAGGCGGGAGATGGCGGGCTGGTACCTAACCACCCCGCATCCGCATCACCACGCATTAAAGCATCTGGCACGCATCGCCAATGAACCCCGCGATGCTAGATGCGGCTATCGTTGTTGCACACATAGGATTTCATCCAGCTACGATTCGCGACTGCGATCTTAAGTACCAGATCATAGCGTAATACTGACAATATTTCTTACAGTTCGAGATCGACAACCAGGGTGATGCCGGTGCGTCTGCCACTTTCCCCATGCAGTGCTCTGCTCTGCGCAAGAACGGTGCCGTCGTCATCAAGGGCCGCCCCTGCAAGATCGTAGACATGTCGACCTCCAAGACCGGAAAGCACGGCCACGCCAAGGTCCATCTCGTCGGTATCGATATCTTCACCGGCAAGAAGCTCGAAGAACTTTGCCCTTCTACCCACAACATGGAGGTTCCCGTTGTCAAGACCAAGCAGTACAACTTCGTGAGTACACGCATTTCCTGCGCAGTACACACTTTGGAGGCCAGATTACGCTAACCAACAATAATCAATAGTCCCACGTTGAGGATGGCTTCATTGTTCTCCACGACATCAACACCAGCGAGGAGCGAAGCGACATCAAGGTCCCCGAGGGTGAGATTGGTAACAAGATCGAGGCTGCCGATGAGAACGGAACTCCTCTCAGTAAGTCATGGGCTACTCGTCGGGTTGGCCGCAAAATAACAAATAACTAACTTTATTATTTAGTCATTACCATTCAGTCCGCCATGGGCGAAGAGGCCGCCATCAAGGCCGACGAGCCTGCCCAGAAGGACTAAATCCCCAGTTAGGGGACTTAGGACTCAGGTAGAGGATGTCACTGGATCGAGTGTTACTTATGAGCCTCGACCAACTTGGACATCACCAGAAGGGAGGGCTGTTTAACTAGCAAACCAGTAGCTAGGTTCGTATTGGACGCTGGCCCACGGGGTTTTGCGTACGAATGTGCTATCCACTGTGGAGGAATCAAACATATGGTACGATAGTCCTCGAACTTCGCATCTATCCCAATCTCTTTGAGGAACAAAAATGATGTGCATTTTGAGGATTTCAGCAAAACAGGTCTCCTGTTTTTATTAGCACTTGACTTGTCCTACAGAATCTACGAGATCTCCCTTTATTTTTTTGTATATGGTGACAATCAATGATCATATTTACGTGACTTGAGAGCAAAAGCTATTTGGTTCTAACTTACTGGTATGTGAATTATATATTGATGCGATTTTGTATCTGCATATAACATGGTCGGTATCAATATTCCACAATCTGAAGGCCATCTTAAATAAGATGAGTCGAATCTTCGCCTCACTGGACCTACAGCTAGGTTTATCTAACTACCTAGGTAACTATGTAAAGTCTATGACAAGGCGTGAAATAGTGAACTTAAACGACCTAGGAAATATTCAGGGGCTAGCGAAGAAGTGGATTTATTGACTACCGTAATGCCTCTAGGTAGAATTGTAATTTGAATGTGCCTAAGTTACCTAACTGTTTAGTAGGTACTAAACAGTAAATAGAGGTAGACAGTGAGGTAACCTGAGAAATATTACTAGAAAGATAAGTATATAAAGTATATATGTAGACGCACCGTTAGGTAATGCGCATCATCACTATAAATCTTATATCAAAATAATATTATTTCTCTTAAGCACCCCCACTATTGCTTTTTCGCCTTCTACCTTCTTTTCAGCAGATAGCAGGTAATCAACATATCGGGATGGCACCCACCAAGTACCATCGCTTCCGTGGCGGCGAACGGTGCGACGAATGCGGCGCGCGACAATGGTATGCGCAAGATGCGATTCGGTATTGCCGAAATGGGCACCGTCTTGAAGGGTTTGCGGAACACGAAGGTGACGAGGATGCCTTTGGCACCCAGGGAAAGGTCTCGCGGAAGAAAAAAGAGCCTAAGAAAAAGATCGCCGTCAAACTCGCCGGCGACGAGGGGAGAGAATTATACCTCGAGGTCTTACAGCTTATACTGATGAGGCAGGTCTGGTGGCTCGTCCGGGAGAAAGGCTTTCCCGAGGATTTCGTGGAGATCGTGAGGGCACTCTGGGCGCTGAGAGTACGAAACCTACCATTGATGGAGAGCGGAGGGGGGACCCGTAAGCGGAAAGGAGACATTAGCGAAGAATCGGACGGCTACGCCTCGAGCGCGCCGTTATTTAGCTCCCAGGGCGAAGGGACGGGAGCCGAGTCGTCGGATTTCGATCTCTCGGATGCTACAACGGCTACTTGGGCCCCAGATGCCGGTAGGCGATGGAAATTGCCGAAGCTCATCGACACCTTGGCGCTGTGCTACTTGGGGTGTTTGGTGCGACGGCTGCCAGCTACGACGGCAGATTTCTGCGGCTGGGCGCAAAGGGGGGAGTTGGATTTTCTTGCATCGGTATGATATCTACCTAACCCAGCAGCCCTCACATACATCTGTAGATCATGCTGGAGTGCTGATATAGCTAATTACCTACCTACTTAAGTTCAATAATATTCCACGCAATGTCCGAGATCGTCTTCCCGCGGAATACCACCGTGCCTTGCAAGTTAGGGATCATATCCCAACGGGTCGACTGCAGACAGCCGTGCAAGAGCTCGTGATATCATTCAAGGTCAACTTCGATACTATCTTCCCGCCATTAAACTATCCACCCATACTTGTGCGACTCATAACAGAGTTAACTCTTCCAGGTAAGCATAACGAGGTATGCTGTAAGTAGAAGTGCTCTAGCTAATCCGACTCAGTCGAAGTATACCTCGTAGTAAAATGTATTACAGAGATTTTAAAGATGGATTACTCTTATCCCATCGGAGGAAAGAAGATTCGGACGATGGACAACCCGGAAGTACTACTAGTCGCTTTGGTTGTCGTGTCGGCGAAATTGCTTTATCCATTAGATGGCGTTAAACGACTTCCCCGAAGCCACCACGATCCTCGAAGTAGGACTATGGATTGGGGAAAGTGGCAAGAAAGTATGCAAAACGATACGGTGGAAACATCATCTACATTATTACGAGGAGAAGAATATCAAGTTACCCCTGAGGACGCCCTTACCATGGAAAAGGGGAAGATGGACGACTTCATGGACTGGTTTGAGAGGATGTGGATAGGAGATGGTGAACCAAGAAGTATGCAACACCATTCTTTATTATCGTCGATTTGGCAATATTAACTAACCCCTTTTCTAGCGGCTGAAAGGGTTCGAGAGCCTTTCCAAGGACAAAAACGACTATCACAACCAAGCAGCTTAAACGAACAACAACTAGGAAATAGGGAGAGAGAAAAAATAAGAAAGAGATATGAAGCTTTGAACAGCTCTATGGAAATGCTCGAGCCAGTTCCTGTTGATCCCGAAGACTGGAACAAGAAGCAGTCTCAAGATTTCTGTCCGGTCTGGCGCACACCAGAAGAGCTCCCGGACGCGGCTAAAGCTTTCTATAGCAAGGCAGCGGATATTTCGTATATACCGTTACATGCGTTGGTCAGAGGTGCTACGCAAGTGGAAAGGCAGCTGGAGATTTGGTGTATTCAGAGAGCTAAACAACGAGATAAGGGGAAGGGCAAAGCGGTTTGGACTGGCGATGACTCTGATTAGAAGCATTTTTAATATTTAACTCTATGAATAACTCCTGATGTTACATATGAGGTAGGTATATTAAAACTAACAAATCAATAAATCGTTTATCATATTGTTCAGTTACCCTAATAATCCTAGGTAAGCCGTAAAATGTGTTAGTATTGAACTTGTAGAGAGCTTTGTAGCACAGTGCGTTACTTCAAATATTTGTAATCGCGAACAGAGCTAAAGGTGGGGTCAAGTATCCACCAGCTGGCCCCGGCTGACATAAATTTCTGACACACAACGCCGCTTCTCTGAAAGAATTAAAATCAGGTGACTTTCAATCCACTAGGGTTCGTTTGCTGTGGAATTTCAAACCCCCACCGAATTTCCCAGGCCGACATCATCTTGGAATTCTCCCTCAACATCTTCATTCACGACAGGCAGCAAAAAGTAAGTCAACACCCCCTCTACGGTGTTTTGAATTAGCTCATACTAACTGAAATGCGTCTATAGTGCAGATGTAAGTTCATTTCCAGATTAAAATACAATGCGCGCACCACAGATTTCCGACCGACCGATCGACCAAACATTTTCGAACATGCGAACTGACGAGAAAATAGCTTCGTGAAGACCCTGACGGGCAAGACTATCACCCTCGAGGTGGAGTCTTCCGACACCATCGACAATGTCAAGTCCAAGATTCAGGACAAGGAGGGCATTCCCCCCGACCAACAGCGCCTGATCTTCGCCGGCAAGCAGCTCGAGGACGGCCGAACCCTCTCCGACTACAACATCCAGAAGGAGTCTACCCTCCACTTGGTCCTCCGTCTACGTGGTGGCATCATTGAGCCCTCGCTCAAGGCCCTCGCCTCCAAGTTCAACTGCGACAAGATGATCTGCCGCAAGTGCTACGTGAGTTCTTCCAGTCTACGAGTCTATCCTCCGATACCTAGCACTTCCTAATACTAATATTAAAAAAACTAGGCCCGTCTCCCTCCCCGTGCCACCAACTGCCGCAAGCGCAAGTGCGGCCACACCAACCAGCTTCGACCCAAGAAGAAGCTCAAGTAAACGATTCGTCACCACATGTTCCATCTCTTCGGCGTCTTTGGTTTGGGGTGTTATCATGAGCACGCTACGGACGGGTGGATAGATATTATCGACACCACTGCGATGGGATTTTTTTATTCTGCGGAAATAGCTATGCGTAGGCTAGTTTCGGTGGCAATCAAGTTGCGATGCACATGAGTAAACTGAACGCACATGCAGACCGGTGAATTGTTTTGGTGATGAATATGCCGCATAGGGAATATTCCTTTTTAGTTTGTAAAAGCATGGTATGGTTCTTCGTAGTGTGGTGCTTTTGCTATTTAATGCCTTGCCTCTCAACTTGCAAACAATTTGCCCACACATCATGGGGTTGCTAGAGCTATCGCAAACTATTATCTTTCTGTATGTTCTTTTAGGACAATCTTCCAAGATGCTATGCAACAATTTCGTTTGAGGGCTGTAGTAACTAGTTGTAAAGGCATTAAGAAATTCCTATGCGTAACTCTAGATACAATTCAATATAGGTACGTTCAATGTAAGCATTTATAGACGAACATAGGTACCTAGGTACATGCAGGTACATGACGGTACTTAGATACTTCTCTCTTAGTTAAGATCGTTCCGTCCAATGAAACGTCATCGTTGGAGCTTTGCACCTTGTAAATTAAACGCGGCTAAAGATCGGGCGTGCTTCCGTGTCCTCAAACGGCACCGCAGCTTCACCTTTAAGTCATCGTCTTTCGCAAATAACCGAACCGGTTTGAGATCATTCCATCCTATAGGTATCGACTAGACGTAAGAGAAGATATTCAAGATGGCGAACGCAGGCTACGACGCCGTTGTGGATATTGACGATGAGGTATGCTTGACCGACAACTAACTAATCACTCTTTTACACTGGGGAGCTTTGATATGTGGCATGGCATGGCATGGAATGGATTTAATGCTTGCGCTTGAATTGAGCAGCCAGCCAGTCAGCCAACATACTACCTAAGCTACCTCATATCTATACTATACTATATCAGTCTACAAGTACAAGAAACTAACACCAACCCCCAGGGCGACCTAGGCCACACCGACCTCCAAGAAGACCTCGAATTCCACAACTCAAACTTCTCCTCGTCGCAGCCTCTGCGCGGCAAAGGAGGCGCCCCCCCTCTTTCCACCTCCTCTGCCCCCGGCCTCCTCCCGCCCCCCGCGACAGCCGGCTCCGGGTCGTCGTCCTCGAAGCGGTACCTGTGGACGCTGTCCTTCTACGCGCAGTTCTTCGACGTGGACACGTCGAGCGTGCTGGCGCGGTGCTGGGCCGCGCTCTACCCGCGCGCCAACTTCCTCGACGTGCTGGAGGGCAATCCGGACCTGTACGGGCCGTTCTGGATCGCGACGACGGTGGTGCTGATTTTGTTCTTGGGGGGCACGATTAGTGCGTATTTGGCTAGCGAGGGGAAGGGCGCGTTTGCGTATGATTTCAAGTTGTTGAGCGGTATGTCTTTCTCTCTCTCTTTTTCTTTTTTTTTTTTTTTTTTTTTCCTTTCCTTAGGAGACTGGGGTGTGGAAGGATAGAGAGAAAGAAAGAAAGAAAGAGCTTATGCTAATGAAGACAACGTCTAGGCGCTGCTGGTCTCGTCTACGGGTACACTCTCGGGATCCCCGTGGTCCTGTTCGGCGCGCTACGATACTTCGGCTCCGAATCCGCCAATTTACTCGAGTGCTGGGCGCTGTACGGGTACTCGAATCTGATTTGGATCCCCGTGGCGCTGATCAGCTGGTCGCCCATCACGATCCTCAACTGGGTTTTCGTGGGTGTCGGGTTCGGTCTCAGCGTCGCTTTCTTGCTGCGCAACTTGTACCCCGTCCTCAGCGCTACCGATCGCCAGACCAGCAAGATTCTGCTTATCCTTGTTGTGGCCCTACATGCCGGCCTTGCGATCGCTATCAAGGTCCTGTTCTTTGCCGCCGGAAGCCCTGTTGCGGGAGACAAGCCGGGTGATACGCCGCCTGCGGCTGGAGGGGACAAGCCGGAGGGTAATGCCATGTTCCTTTTCTGAGGAGGCTATGTGTTATGTGTGTCTATTTATACGGGAGCAGAAGAAAGATGTGCCGAAATGGCAAGGTCAAGAATGATACGGGGGACTTGACCTGATATCATGATGGTTTTATGGCGTTGGACAGGTGTTATATGCAATAGTGTTATGTACACTACTTACTACCTCTATGCTAGCTGATACCTTTCTGTTCTAATGTATCATGAGATCAGTTTCACTTTTGACCTTGATTTGATTTATCCTTTTTCTTCTATCTCTCGTCTAGATCTAGAGCTTCAGATAGCTCTTAAGCTCTCGCTTATTTGTTCGCTCTATAGAAGTTGAGGTTAGAAAGGTAGACTCTCAGATAACTAGCCTCTTCTTAACCGCCACCATGTCTTAGGTTAGGTATTTATATTTATATCTTCACGTCTATAATCCTCATCTCACCCCACCCCACCCCACCTCACCTTTCAATCTTCCCCCCCTTCTGCACCCAATCCAGCCAGCTCCCAGGGTACTCGCCGACGTTCTTCCAGCCAGCCTCGCGAGCGATCTGCGCGGCGGCTCGGCTGCGCACGCCGGCCTTGCAGTAGAACACCACCGCCTCGCCGTCGCCGTCGGGCACCGGCCGCTCGAACCCGAACCGGTCGGCGAACTCGTCCGCGGGAATGTGGAAGCTGTCCGGCGCGCTGACGATCGGGATGTTGAGGGCGCCGGGGATGCGGCCGGTCGAGGATAGCTCCGAGGGCTCGCGGGTGTCGATTATGGTGACTTTGGGGGTGGAATTCGGGGTGGATATGGCGGTTTTGAGCTGGGAGGAGGGAGGGAGGGAGTTAGTTGGTGAGATGAGGGTTAGGTCAAGTGAGGGGATCAAGTAAACGCACCTCTTCAAAGTTCCATATCTTACTCCCGCTCCCGGCTGCTGAATCCGAAGACCACCGGACGCTCGTAGGGATGATGCGCCGAAGTAATTGTGGTCGCGCAACCACTCCAGCTGTTCCCCTCGTAGCCTGCGGCGCCAGAGGAGGAGTCGTGCCGAATGAAGCTCGCAGTATATGCGCCGCAGCTGTAGGAATAGTAGCCGAACTCGAGCTCGAGCCCGAACCCGCCAGTCGGGAACTTCCCCCGCGCAGAGCGGTAGTAGCGCCGTTTATCGCAAGTCGTCTTGTCGCCATCGCAGGGATTTTCGCATATAACCTGGTATATATCGCGTGCTGAAAAAGAGATATTTCCAAAGCCTTTCCAATCACGTAGATATATATATACCTGTTATAAAGTAGGTATATAGGTATATAGGTTGACTACCTGTTTGATCGCAATTACTTGCACCACCACGTACAACTGAGCTGGACAATGTGTACAAACAGTTTGCCTTGGGTACATGTGGGATGTGGATATGTAGAAGGTAGAAACAAGTGCTCCTATAATTTAAGTAATTCAACGGTCTAGAATTGCCGAGCTGGCGAGCTTCCAATGTTAGTAACTAGCTCTTGATTAGGTAACTTAATTGCAATTGTGATGTCACAGTTAGGTACCGCATGGTACGCGGGTACTTCTATTATAACACCTGAACACCTGAAGGGCAAGGTCAGGTTACCTATCACCAGTTAACATCATCCTAAAACTGCTCTTGCGATTTAGACCTGAAAGGAATGTTTTAACATTTCATCCCTTTCCCCTTTCTTTCTCTGAGTCTTCTATATTATCGAAGGGCCTTGTCAACCCTCAATTCTTTCTTAGTGTTAGTCATTCTCATCAGACTTCTTGAGCAAACCTACATGTACCTAATGTTATAAACCCCGCTAGGTTCAAGGCAAGATATCATGCTCGTTTAAAAATTAAGGTCTGATTTGGCCGCTATAAACATCTCAACCATCTCAACAGTCGTTGGCATCGACGTCCCCAGCCATAGCTTATATACAAGACCTGTATTACTATTACTATATTCTACTTTCGTTCCTTTCGTTACACGGCCCCTGGCCCTTCTTCAGCTTTTTCATGCTAATGTCATTCTTAATTAAGGACATTACCATTTTCTCTCCTCAAATGTTAGAGGGCAATCATCCTGATAATAATTAGCTTTGAATTATTCCAAGTGGAACATGGAATACGTGGAACATACCTTGGGGAAGATGGTGGCAAACACCTTGATCTCATCTGAGTCAGGCGTTGCGTGGTGTTTCCAGTCGAGCTCAACCGAGGCCTTTCCGATCATAAGGGCCAAGTTGAGTTGAGCATAGTGCTGACCGAGACAGTAGTGAGGTCCCGTTCCGAAAACGAGATAGTTCTTGGCGCCCTTCTCCTCAGCGTCACCGGTATAGTATCGTTCAGGATCGAACTCGTCAGGGTTCTCGTACACTTCGGGATCGCGAAGAGCTACGTATGTAGTTGGGATGATCATGGCACCCTTGGGGACGGTATAGTTCTCGGTAACGGGGAAAGCCTTCTTGGCCTTGTAGGGCACCATGATGACAGGAGGACGCCATCGGAGAAGCTCCCTGACGACTGCGCGAGTGTATGTCATCGACTCAAGCTGATCCAGATTTACAGGGGCATGAATGTCGCCGTTTCGCACGCGGTAGTTCTCCTCACGGACGCGGTCTAGAACATCGGGTCGGTTGGCCAGGACCTGGAACATATTGGTGGCTGCACTCGAGGTAGCGTCTTGGGAAGCGAAGAGGAACGTGAAGAGAGTTCGGGCAATTTCCATATCGCTGAAATCACGCAACAGGGGTGACGGCTTCACCATGCCTTCGGTTGAAAGACCCTTTTCGGTAGCTTCTGTCCATTTCTTGGAGGCAAGAATATCCTTGATCCAAGCATCCATGATGCAGGTGACATCACCACCGGCAGCCATGCGAACCTTTGATTTAGCAGCGCATTTGGCAAGCTCATCCATGACCATAGTCGCAGCTCGCTTGCCGTACCAGGTTCGGGTGTAGGGAATGATGATCGGGAAGTTGACAAGATCGAGAGCAGCGGTAACCAGGTAGTAGTCATCGGCAATCTTCTTGCAGGCAGAGTCGGGCATGTAGTATCCAGCAAAAGTTCGAAGCGAGACGGTACACATGAGCTCACGGAACTCATGCATAAACGGGATGGGCTTTCCTCCAGCCTCTTTCGTCAACCTGAGAAATCTAGCAAAATACGCCTTGTAAACAGCTTCCTGGCCGGGCAAGTAGCTTTCGAGAGCTCGTCGGGTAAAGAGGCCATTCAGGCCTTTGCGATAGTCGACGTGGGCCTTTCCGTCTAGGAATACCCAGCTATCCTCTCCGAGGATTTTCGTGGCAATATCAACAACGCACGGCTTCACGTACGTCGGCGAGTTGAAGACTTTGCGAGATAAGTCGCGAGTGGAAGCGATAACAACGAACCTAGCATTAGGTTAATAAATCTCGATAAGACGTGGTATGGAAAAGGCGCGTACTTGTGGAAGACGGAGACACAGCTCAGGGGGCCGCTGTACCACTTGGCCTTATATTCTTCAAATTTGGGATTGAGAGACTCTAGGAAAGGGCCCATGAACGGCAGCTTGAAGGCCGGTCCAACGATAGAACCCTTTTGTACGAAATAGCTGACTGTTTAGATTTCTGTTAGCCAACGCGGTTCTGTCTATACCGAAACTCGAAACTCGAGAGTATTAATAAGACGTACTCTGGTCGTACGCGACAGCTACGGCAATGAGGGTAAACAACCATGTCATAACGCTCGCATTCGCGATAGTGTTGACCATGTAGTCAACTTGGGGAGGCAAGGGCCCGAGCGGCAAGTCGGCCAAGGGCGACGTGAAACTCGTCGCATTCGCAGCCATGGTGACCGTCAGCAGGAATTGTGCCGGGCTGCTTCTGGTATAGGGTATATTGCGCCGAGATCTTCTGTGTAAGGTAGTCGTGGGAGAAGCGCCCAATATATCCCGAGATCCACCAGAAGAAGGAATGGAAGGGGGAGGAGGTCGAATTAAAGGACGGCGACAACCCTTTCGACACGAGAGAGAGGTTGACCTAAGATCCTAAGATAGAAAAGGTGAAAGGGGTGAAAAAGAGCGAGGTGGTGGTGGATATTTGCAGGAAATCTAAAGAAACCCACTAAAATTTGTTTGACTGGGAATATTTAATTATCGGACAGGAACATTGAACCCTTCTTTTTTTGAAAGGTTCACACCCTTGCAATCGACATTACTCCCGCAATCTTATGCACGGATAGTGCGATATCCGCGCCTTCGGTACTTGTACCTATCTGCCTATTAACTCATGCGAGCCCACCTGCCCACTGCACCTGGAAGTTTTTAAGTTTCCAAGAGAAGCGTCGAAGCGTTCAAGCGTTACATATCGCGATTCAATGGTCATCTCTAAAACGCCATTGCCTTTTGCTGATTGGTTGGCCCAGATCTATACATGCACCTATCTACGCTAGGTACTCGCTCTTACTCGCTCTTACTTCAAGGACGTTACAGAAGCTACGCTACGCTACATGTATCTCTTCCCCTTCTGAATCCCGCATAGAATAGAAAGTACTACAGGTGTGATAAAGCAGGGGCAGTTACATTGATGTACATGCCTAACGCATGCAGTAAGTACCTGTTTTGGTACTCCCAGCGTAGATTAACGCCGTTCGGTCTACGGATTACATATGGTACCCGTTAGGCTGCTTCATGTGGGGGAGCTAGCCGGGGAGCTAACCTTCTTCACTTTGACATTAGCAGACAGGCAGATTAGTGATGGCAGATTAGTGATTTGCTTTTTGCGCAAAAATCCAGTACCTATTACAAAGTATCCACAACAGCGCGTACCTGCGCGCATCTCGACGCTAAACGTACGAGCGATACGAGTATTTTCGTCTTTATTTAATCAAGAGGAACGATGTCGAGTCCGCAACGGACTACCTATCAGATCATTCACATACGTCTACTAGTGTAATATCCAATCTCCATATGGGTTCATTCCACGAACCGTTTTTGTGTTGACAATATGACAAAAATGCCCCCTGTCCTAGGTTAAGGTGATGCAATGCAAGTCACCTCAGACGAGCTACCCTACCCAAGACGGATTTAATTACATTGGAATTGGCCAATCATCCAAGCTAGACGTCACATTCCGCTATTCACCGCTCCTCAATTCCGTGGCCCAAGCTTGCAGCTCGCAGCCAGCTCGAATACGAATACGAAAAGGCCTAAGTTCGGATCGCCAGGATGCGGAGGGAAGGTTAAATTGATGCAGAATTCGTTATGTCGATCATTTGTGTTAGTTAACTATCTAAATAACATATTCATGTACATAACCAGCATGTCATTCCCGTAGGAGCAGCTTCTTATCAGCAACCCAAACTTCCAAGACTCTTTCAACTTCTAAGGGCTGTCACCGGGCGTAGGTAGTATAATAGAACAATCATGACCTCGGCTATAAAATTGATCTACTATTAAAAGGATAAATGCTAACTACACCAAACAAGAAGATTAGAATAGATTCGAGTTCAAAAAAACCAAGGGACGCAATGTCTACTTATATCCGTACTGATTATAGTCTCATGGCTATCAACCCTCGAACAATTCTATAGAGTTTGAGTTTGTTTAGTCTTCGCAGTCCCAAGTTACTCTTATACGAACACTCTCAAATACGCATAGGATTGAAAGAGGCCTTCGAAAAATGAGACGGCCGCATTCCATCCAACAAACAGTCTTAGCCTTTAGGTATAATACATAACAAAACCTAAAGTCCAAAAGGCAACTTTCTAAACGTACCTATGTATTTAGCTTAGAAATACTTTATACGCAATAAAATTATATTGACCGTCCCCTAAATACGCTATAGTTGCGACAAGTCCAAATATCAATCCTAGCTAGAGCATTCTCTGAGCAAAACATGTAGGGATATCTTAGTTACTCGTTATTCTCAGATCGTTCCTCTCGTCTGATCACCCATCTTTGTCAAGTTATTCGAAACTAGAGCCTCATTTTCAAGTGCCTATTCTGCTAAGCTCTCATCAACAACATGAGCACATATACATGGCCTAGTAGGTACGTGACGATACTACACTGGTCGGCGTTATCAGATATATAGTGTATATAACTTGGCAAGCGTAGCCTACATTTCGATACTATCCAAAGTATTAGAATGGTTCATGTTGGCTACAGTTAACTACCTCCTATACAGGAAAGAACTCTTCATGTGTGGGGTATCTAAACAATATAACATTTACTATTATTCGACCTAAAAATACCTAGGTAATGGCTTACATATTCCACGTGTTATCAAGTAGGTATATAATTTAGGTGTACGAATTATAACATTATAATCAAAGCTTGGACTTATTAGTATCGCTCGCTCTCTCTATCAATGGAAATTCAGTCTAACACGCTTCTTTAGCTAGCAAGTGGCTTTAAAGGCTATTTCGTTTCTATACTTCACAGTGGCCATCTCGTATAGAGTGGATAGACAGTACGATAGGCAAGGGAAAGTAAAGGGTTATTCGAGTATAGGAAGCTTCTACGTTGCATCGTCAACAAGCGCAGCCAACGAGTTTCCTATAAAGCGTAGGTACTGTAAGGTGGAGAGAAAAGAAACAAAACAAAAACAAAAACAAACAGCCCGTGTAAGAAGGGATGTGTAATGCTGCGTGAAGGCATCGTGACGGTGGTTCGAATGTCGTCAGTGCTATGCGTATTCTGCATATCCTAGCGAGGAACCCCTTCTAGATGATATCTGACCTACTTATCCCAAAATAGAAGCTTTACAGACTCAGACGCGAATACTATGTAGGTAATCGTTCCCTATTTACCCGGCAACTCTAGATTCTGTTGTACCTAAGAAAATAGCTCTAGGAAGGCTATTAGCGAAATGCATGCATGCATGCATAAATGTGCGAGTGAGTCAGGGCAGAAACTGACGTTGCGTGCCGAAAGACTACATATCTTAATACCTAAACTAATGCATGTGAATGTTACCTCTATCTAGTCTTAATGAGGCTGAGCTGACGATACTGACTCACGTATGCCCCGGTCGAAAGCCAGGCAGCATTTATATCTTCTTCGGAAGAAGATTACCTACGAGAAATTTCTATACGTAGTGTAAGACAGCAAGGTTTCAATGCTTGCTAATTTTTTCTGGCCCTGCGGCTTTGATAACTACCTGTCTTTGATGATACGCTGAATGATGTTGGGGGCTGTCTTGTATGGGGCTCGGTGTTCGGATATGTACTCGAATAGGACAAGTTAAGTTTCTAGAACAGACTCGCCCATGAAATAAGTATACATGAGGTCTATTTACGTGCTTATAGTATTATATGCTTTGCTAAGAGTACAGATACTATTTCTTGGCAGAGCTCGTTTCCCATGTCTTTATTGCGTAGTGAGATATCGTCAGCACTTAAGGTCTAATAGATCGAGGTGACGAATTCTCGGAGTATAGTCGCTGGCATCATTACCTAGTGTATGTAACCGACACGACTATCATTATCTTATCCTGGTATTCAATGGTCTTAGCTTTGACTCACACGGGATAATATGTATGCCTAATAGATAGGTGTTGACTAGTATTCGAAACTAACTTGCCCTGTTACAATGCGAGATACATTGCCCAAAGCGGCAGTATGCCGCGATGTAATAGAGGGTGTGACTACATACCTATGTACATATCTAATGGGCATATCGATCGTGTAGATGTATCCAAGATATATATAATACGTTCCCCGCTCCCTTGCCCAACAACTATATTTCTTGCCTTTTATATATCAGATCATCAAGAAGCAACTGGCACCGGATAGAGCCAACCTTAGGAAAATAAGTAACTTAGTTTTGCGACGGGCTCGGACCTAGACGGCTACCTCTCCTCACTTATCAACCCAACAGAAACATTTACCAAAGTCACAGTCGTTTACTCTGCATAACCCCATCATCCTCAACGGTATACAAGCAAGCCTACGCACAAGACATCATGAGCCAACCACAAGACAAAACCGTCACCGACGTCGAGAAGGCCCAGTCCACTTCCTCCGACACGGCCTCCATATTCTCGACAAGCTCATTCGGCAGCGCCAAAGCTCTGTTCAAGAAGCACACCTCAAGCAAGTCCAGCAAACCCGACGGGTCCAACTCCGGCTCCAGCTCTAGTCCCACACAAGCCGAGTTGAACCGGATCGCGCAGCGGAACCAAGTCAGGATGAACTTCTAAGCCCCCTAGCTCTACTATACGTGGTACACCTTGTTCGTCCTTTCGGGACGGCCGGTTACCGGTTATTTCGGTGACGGAATAAGGGGGTAGATAGGATGTTAGGGCCACGTTCCGGCAAGAAAGCCTGGTATTTTCTGGATTGATGGACGAAGGATAGGACATATGTTTCTTAGAACGGGGAGAATTACCTTGGTATATGCAGTTATGCACAAGCAAGGGCGCAACATGGTAGAAATAGGAAGAAATAAATAAAGGGGTATCTTTTGTTTTGTCTAAATGCCTACTCGTACTATAATAACAACAAATATTGTTCCGGGATCGGGCCTGGTCTCATTAATGTACATTGCCGACAACCTCTTATGACGTGTCTTAGAATGTGTCGTCTAGGATATTTTGATTCATCTTGACCATGGTCGGGCTGTACTCGGACGAATCGTCCGGTGCTGCGCCGGCCGTGATTAGAATATCGTCGACGATCCGCCTGCTTGCCTCTCGTGCTTTTTACACCCGTTAGTATATCTTACAGCTATATAGGCTTCATAAAGAGGTTATAGTAGTAAACGAAGAAAAATTCAACTTACCGGGTGTCTGCATAAGTTTACTCGGCGGCAGCGCAAACTGAATCGTCTTTGGCGGGCTCATCCCACCAAAATCGTCATCGTCATCACTGTCCCAGTTGATCTCATCTGGATCCTTTTTAGCCTTGCCTTTACTCAGCCCCTTATCCCTAGCCTCCGCAAAGATATCTCTCGTCTTCCTTGCCGTACCCGGAGTCTGCACACTGACCCCTGGTGTTCTTGGAGTATCGCTTATAGCTGGGCGGCCTCGTGCTAGCCGTATGGGCGACATGTACAAGTCGCTCCGCAGCTTCGGCATCGCTATCTCGGGCGAGCTCATAGGACTCTCAGCCCACAGTGCCCTACGCGTCCTATCTTCCTCTCCTTCGACGGGCTTGGCGGGGGATCTGCCGCGAAGACCGCGCGATTGTAGCGGCAAGGCAACAGTTTTGTGTGGAGTAGCCTGAAGTCGGTAATTTTTATCGAGGATACGGTGCAGTAATGGATCTTTGTGCTTGCTGACCGCAGACTTGGGTGCTGGTTCTTCTAGCACAGATGAAGAACGCGGCGTCATCGACATATCCGGCAGCCTCGATTGATTGCTTGCCCTCGTGTGGACTGGCAGTTCCAAGCTGTCGTCGTCATCGGCAAGTAAATCGTCCTTAAAGATAGTATCCTCGCCTTTGAGTTCGCGCCGCAGCTTCTCGTAGGGTGACTCAAAGTTGGCAAACTGTGGTTTTTTCATGTGCGGTAGTGATTTCGTAGACGGTGCCCGAGGTGTGCTTCCCGTTATCTCAGCATGGTCAAGGATGGAGTCATCGGGCATATCGTGTTGCTCCTGGTGTTGCTCGGCATAGCCCGACTGCTCGACAGTCATGTCCTCGTCGGCAGTGGCGTCGTTATAGTTAGATGTTGTGTCCTCTAGGGCCGTCTCCTCAGCCGTAGTGGTCTCGCCATCGCCGGCTAAATCTTCGTAACCGGAAAGTGACACGTTGGCGGATGCTTCGAAGAATTGCTTCCAGAACTAAACAATAGAAGGCAGGTAAGTTAATAAGTCAATAAGTGTATAACGAGCTATTTGTAAACCTGCACATACTTTAGACGCTTCCCAAACGGCTTTTGAATGCTCGCCATATTGCTCTACGAGAGGTAGGATGCTGGTAGTGACAATTCGGTGCGCCTTGTTAAAGTTGTGGTCAATTTCTTGTAGCGTTAGGGTAATTGACTGCTCTAATTTCTCCAATTCCTCTGTTAAAGTCAGAGGCCTTGCTGAGGATGGCCCAGGTCGAGACATCTTGTTGACTTGGCATGTGGGAATAAAAAGTTGAAGGATGAAGCTAAGTAAATTGTTATGCGCTGAAGGAAGGGCATAATTTACATGTACCTATGTACTTACTGATTTGAGTAGTGGGGTCCGTGGTTGCGCGTTGGGAACGCGATGCGGGGTTGCTAAGGTACAGGTACCTTTGTACAGTAGGTATTTTATGGATGTACTTAAAGGGGATGACCAATTAAGAGGCTAAAAAGGGGTAAGAAAAAAGATACACATATCAAACATATCAAACCACAATTATCGTGGAATTATATTCATTTGGGGTATCTTATGTTCTTATTTAATTAATTCCTCAAGTGGCCGTAGTAGCCTGACATATCAAGCTTGATCAAGAGTTTATCAATGGTATTCTCCTCCTTGACGTCCTCACCACGTCTTCCGTCATCCGCTATTATATCGTTTGCCGTCGGTTTCCCTTTAAGACCTCCCTTCTCCTGGAGGGCGCGACATACGGTTATAAAAATGTCTACCTTTTTCTTGAAGGCATCATAAAGACTTTTGGGTGACAAGCCCTCAGTTTTGCCTTCATTATTACCTGATGCTTCTAGGCGGGCTATTCCGGAAAACTTCAGAATAATACTAAAAATGTCTTCTAGCAACTTCATAACCGGCTGCTGTCGCTTTCGAAGCAATAATGTATGCATGATGCGATCAAGTAGTCGTTCTTGCTCTTCTCGTAGCTCGTCTGGGCTGAGAATTCGTGCGTCTTGGGGATCAAGGTCTGATTTTGAAAGGTTATTTTCTATATCTGCAAGTCGGTTTTCGAATTGTTTCCACGGCATCTCGATGCCCGTATCAAAGAAGTAAGAGCTGATGCTTGTAACGAAATTATGTGCTTCGAAGCGAAACCGTATTGAAGTATTGCTGATATGGTACCAATTGGATGTCCTTGCAAGAGTATCCCGAAAGAGTTGTTCAACAACATAGAGCATTCGGAGTACTTTAAGCAACAACCTGAATATTTTGTCGTACTTGAGTAGAATTACGGGGGTAAAAATCGGCGAGAGAGGAGCAGGAGGCTTATACAAGAGCCGAAGGAAGTCCAACGCTTCCAACGAGCCGGGGTCTAAGCATTTGTCGACTTCCTCGCTTGAAAGATCTCGTACACCAAAGCTAATATCGCCGGGTAGATCATATTTCCCATCTATCGAAGGAGCCGTCTGAGGTGACGAAGGCAGAAAATTTTCTGCCAGAACCCCCATCAAAGTTAACCGAAGTTCCGAACTGGCCGGAGGCCAAGTATCTCTCCCACTTAAGCGAAGTCCCATTGTACCACCACTTAGAGCAACACCCGTCTGTCGTTCAGCAGTGTCAAGGTTAGGATCAAATAATGCATGGGAAAGGCGACTGCAGAACATGCCGTTCCCAAGTAGATGGAATTGTTTCTGCAGGGATAAATGATCTCGTAGATGATGCGCACTGAAGAGTAGCTTCATGTACTCCCGATTGATAACTCGTGCTTGTGCTGCAACGAGCGGACCGAAAGAATAATATGGTATTAATGACCAATGCGGTGAGAAGTCCGAAATCCCCTGCTCGACAATGGCTGCCGTCTTGAATAAGTCGTCATTAAGCAATCTTGCCAAGTTGTCTTCCCTAGAAATTGTAGTTGGCGGCTTGTCGAGGGCTGCAATAGATGCTAGTAATTGTCCTTCAAGTTCAGTTTCCCCGTGCCCAAAAAACTGCCAAGTGTAATTCCCATTTGGTAAACTATCAGTCGAGCCCGTCAGCTGACATGCAGCACTCCCCCCTGTAGATTGATGCTGTAGACTTTTGGACAGGCTTTGCTCGTAGGCTTTTACGTCTTCTCGAAAACGTTCTATGGATTTCCAATTGAAGTGCCACTGGAGAGGGGGAGGATTGCTCTTGGTGATAAGCTCCATCTGACAGATTGGATGTTCTGGATGATGTGTGCGAAGGAGTCGTAGAGTTTTGCCAGTCTCGAATATAACCAAAGCCACCTCGCTCGGGACAAATGTTGGCATACGCTCTTCGTCAAGCATGTAATCAAGCTCGTCGGTCTCGAATCCCAAATCGTCTACGATCTGAATATTTCCGACTTTGATAAAGCTGTTGCCGGGATCCTCTTTAGTCAATGGTACCCCTCCTTCGGTTCGAACCCCTATCCACTTCTCTGCGAACTGAGTCCAAGGCGTAGAGACACGCGACAGAACTTCACGCATAACTTCGCTTAGGGCTGCATTAGTATGCTCTAGTGATTGAGCTTCCTCGAAGATGAGAGATAATGCCTGCTCATCGGTCTTTGTCTTTGAAACATTCAATATCAAGTTTTTGAAATATGCGAGCACTGTTTGGATGGGTTGGATAAGTGACTTCAGCTGCAGGAGAGACCGTATATGCCTCGCCCTAGCTCCAAGAATCTTTTGAATGGTCATTAGGGTCATATCCACGGCCTTCGCGATAGCCACTCTGACTGCACCCGGCCTCGTCTCATATATGGCTTGTACATAAGTTGAAAGGAAACGAGTTGTGTTTCCACATTCTAGACAACACTGTTGAAGGCCCTGTAAGACTTCTAATGAGTAACCTGAAATTCTCATCTTGTCTAGATTAAGAATGAAACCAGCTTTGTTCTCATCCCATGTGAAAAAGACTGAGCCTCTGCCAAATGCAAGGCCTAGCAAGGCCGTAAGATACGGGCTGGTTTGAATAACATTGCTCTCGGGATCCCCAATATTGAGGGGATCTTCTGTGTGTTTGATTGTAGCGTCATATGTTCCTGGCCCGGCTTCGGTGATAAATAATGGTACCGGCTGAGGAGCATCAGGCACTAAGAAATCGTCCCATGTTTTGTACTCAAATTCAGCTCTTGCTGGTTTGTCCTTTAGAAGCCACGATTCGTCAAACACATCAAGGTCATGTAGATTTGCATCGTGAAGCGTTTCGGGAATGGGAGCGATTTGACAGTCTGTCTCATCAAACCCATTGAGATCTATAGGTGTAAGTGAATCAGGCAGCTTGAAGAATCCATCAACGTCTGCGTTGGCGGGCTTGACGGTAATATGGCCTTCAGCCGACTTATTGGAACCAGGAAGATCAGTGTTGAAGAATTGGCTATCCGACCCTGACGAAAGTGTTAACAACTTTGAAGATAGGTTGTAATCCGGAAATGCGAATACGTCGGCAAAGTCTTCATTCGCCATCTTATTGGCTTAGAGATTATAGAATTCATTTGTGTATTTGGCTGAGAACATTTCCATAAGAGCTATCTGAGATGCTGAGGTACTGGCCGCCGGGATCATGAGATGGTCAAGTAATGGGAAGACGATAGGAATATCATGTACTTAGTACCAAACGCGTAAATTAAAATGTCATTAATTGCAAGCCACGCTAGGTATCTCACAACCGCGCAAAAAGGCGTCAAAAAAGGTGGCGCACCTACCCCAAGCCATAACTTAACATTAATATTAATATCATAACTTTAATTATTTATAAAATTGTTAATTTTAATTAAAATAATTAATAAAAATTATTATTAAATAGTTTTAATATATAGTTTATTATTTTTTAATTTTTTTAATATTAATTTAACGTTAAAATATAAAATTAATATATTTATTAATAATTTTTTTATTTTAATTAAATTATTTTTTAATTATTAATTTTTTAATTTTAATAATGTTATAATAATTATAAAATTTTAATATATTTTTAATTTATTTAATAATATTTTTAATAAAGTTAAAATTAAAATTATTAAATAATATATAAATAAATTTAATATTATAGTTTTTTTTTTAATTATATATAAAGTTATTTTTTTTTATATTATAAATTAAATTATTATTTTTTAAAAAAATATTAAAAAAATAAGATTTATATATAAAAAATAATATTTAAAAATAAAGATATTTTTAAAAATAATATATTTAATATTATATAAAAAAAAATTAATTATATAATTAATTACTTTATAAAAATATATAAATATTAATTAAAATTAATAAATCTTATTATTATATTAAATAATTTTATATATAAATTAATTAATAAAAATTATTTATTAATAATATTTTAATATT